>NW_020455060.1:1553955-1561537 GCF_003342845.1 Nothoprocta perdicaria
TTTTTTTTTTTTTTTTTTTTTAAGTATTTGCAGTCACTCTCTATTCCAACAAAGCAGGACTGGCAGGCTAGCAGCCCAAAGGAACAGTAGGAAAAGACCGGCCACATTCAGCAGGGTGGCACACGGAGCTCTACGTTGAATCTGCCAAGTGGGCAATCAGGTGCAAATTCTCCATGGTTTATAGGAAGGTCATTTTGGTGGATAACCTTCTAAACCCTTCTCAACCTTTGGCAAGCCAGCGAGGGAGCCTTCTCTGAAACAACCTAGTCCACTATTATTTACTTCTAAGATCGCTTCCACATCCAGCCCTCAGCTCCTTTCCTTAGCAAACACAGCATCAAGCTCCTCTGAGGTCCTTGCTGGGYCCCTGGGCAGGCAGATCCCCACCGGCACTGTGATTTGATCCTSGGGCTTCATCTTGAATTCATTTGCGTGTGGCATTTGCATGCTGATTTCTTTGACGCCCTAATGGTTCGATTTCAAAGCACATCGCTCCTCTTTTATCTCTAGCTGAATGCGATGTCTCAATAAGCGCCAGATAAAGACGGAAGTCCTTTGTCTGGAACCACACAGGCATGGCCAGCTGTGATGAAAACTGGCTGAAGTTTCACAGGCTGCTTGTCTGCCTCCGAACCGGAGCTCCAGCTCCTTTCAATGTGCAGGGACAGAGCAGGGGGAAAGGGCCTTTCTTGCACACACGGTTGCCAAAACAGCTGAGCGTCTTCCAGCGTTTATTTTTCCTACCACAAGTTATTTTTGATAAAGGGTTTGGAGGAGCAAAAGGGAGGGGGTCAAGAGGGAAGAAAGAGAGAAAAAGAGAGTAGATGCAGTTAAATATCATTTCCGAAATATGGGTTATTAGAAGGTAGACTATCTTTATGCTGAAAGTAGACACCGCCGTTTGCATTTGAGCCTCCGAGTCAGACATTATTCAGTTGTTTAACAGTGGGATGCCCTTGTGCTGTTTTTCTGACTTTAAAAGGCCTTTATGCTTTTGATTTAGCTGTCCTGTTGAATACAAATAATCTGGCACTGAAGATTAAAAGCTATTTTTGAGCTGCTTAACACTGAGTAAAATTTTGTCTGTCTTAAAATACTGTCAGTGAGCTTCCAGGATGGCTTACTTAGGGCAAGTGTAGTACAAAACCGAGGTATGTATTCTGAGTATGTCCAAGGGCTTTGAGAGCTCTACCAAATATGAAACCTTCTGTACTGTGTTCAGCGCTGGTTATTTGCTCAGGGTGATATATTTGAAAAGGGAAAGATCTAACTCCACTGCTTACAGCAAAAAAATCTAGATGGTTTGTTCCCCCAGTGATCTACCCTGAAGGTAAGGCAAGCTTATGCCTTTTTCATGGAGTTATTGAAAACATATTGAGTTTAAGCCCATGAGGTCTTGACACACGCAGAACAGTTTAAAACCTGCAAGGCCACGATGCCTGTTAGCCTGCAGACAGTGCAGAGCCACTAGCAGTTGCTGATTTTGGTCTCATTACAGCCCGGAATGGGGTTTGTGCAGATCGCTGCTTGGCACGAGCTGCTCTCCAGAAACCCAAGGAGCTAGAGCCACCGATGCATCTTTGACCAAGCTTTGTACAGAAACATGGATGTCAACCTGAACTCCAAAAAGGCGCCAAACCAGAGCCATTTTATTAGGCTTTCAGCAAAGGGACAGGGAAACGCAGCTTCCCTATAGGAGCTCCAAGGGGTTAAATTCCCCAGGAGAAAGGAAAGTCAGATGGGCTAGTCTCAAATAAGCCGCCCATCTGGGAAATGTCAAGTTTTCTCACAATGTTTTTAAGGGTTTGTAATGTGGCTGATCGTTTGCATGCATGAAAACAGCATGGGAATGCAATATTTCCTACTATATGTGTGGTGGAGCCCTCCAGTCCAGCTGTATTTTCCTTGTCATGTTCTTGAATTCTGACACCATTTAGAACATGCCAGTTACTACTGTAGAAAATGCATTTTCATTCTGTTCCTTGGATGAAAAGCACATTAAGACAGAACAGAAAAAAACAGCAGATTATGGAGCTATCAGTGAGGTCTCTCTTATTTTTCTTTCTTTTTTTTTTTTTTTTTTAATAACATATCATTTCATCAGGGGGCTGAGTGGGTGGGGGTAAAACTCAGTTTGACACCATCCTAAAAATGAGAATGTGAAATTCTGGGCTTGAAGCCACAGAGGAAGAGGGAGAATGATGACAACATTACTGTCACTATATTACTACACGCTGTAAATTAAAGTTAGTGGTAGGCAGCTTAAGCACTATTCCTGTCTGATTCATTAAAAAAATACAGTAGCTATAGGGGTACAAAAGTCTGGTATATCTGATATATGATTGGAAAGCTGGGTTATGTGCTGTCTCGAGGAGAGGCCTCTGTTCTCAGCTTCCCAAGTGGAACAGTAGATTTGTAGCCCTTGGCTTCCGTGGGGAGCACCCCATGTCTGAGGTGTTGGCCGTGTCTGAGGAGAATCCTCGCTGAAATATGGGAGCCAGGTCCTCTGTAGGTGTCAACTGGCAAATCCCTATTAAAGTTAATGATTTACTGATTTAGTCCAGCTGAGGTCTGGCACTCGATGTGTGAGTGTCAAGAAGAGGAACTATTTATTCCTAAGTGAACCATTAACTTCTGGGTCCTTTATGTTCATCTCTGCAGTTAAAATTCCTACTGCACTTCTTCAAAAGAACAAGRGGTGGTAGATACATGAGTCATATGTCCGCATACTGTGCACCAGGACCAGCAGAAGCTGTAATTAGTAGCACTTAATACTGCTATATAAGTAACTGGCTTCTCCCTTAGCTGCCTAGTGAAGTAGAGATTTTTTGGATCAAATCATTGAAGAAATATTTTAACTCAAATTGATACCTCAAAAGCTGTTGCTTGGAGGTAAAACAATGCTCAGCATTTCATTCTCAATTCAGGCTTGCTTGGACATGTTTTAAATAGAATTACAGGCAATTTTGAAATGCAAAGGTCATTTCAGAGAGAAAGTAGAGCACTTTACTGTCAGAGRTCAAAACTTTTTCTGAATTTCACCTCTGTGCACATTTAAACATCCATATTACTCAAATTCTGCAAAAGCAAGGAATCTCTAAACCTGTACTTTTTTTTCCCTAAAAAAATCACAAAGCTTCTTCATCCAGTTGTATGATTTTCTGCAGAAAAAAAATCTAGAAGAARACATTTGCTTTCTAGGCCAACTTTATCTACACAGGGTGTTGTTTTTACTACCTTGTCTGCCTACTTATCCATTCATCTAGCCAGGTTTACAGACAAGAGTAAGGGAGACCRAGGCCTGCACATCGCCACAACTGCTATGGTAGGTCCTTTCGTGCTGGAGGTTGGTGTATCCATCCACACAGGTAGCAGAGATGGATGCGCTGCTCTCCCTGCTTCGTTTGCAGAYAACCGTGACGCTGTCTGAGCCACAAGGCTTGATACCAGCGTGGCTTCTACTCTGCTTTTCCTGAACTTAAAGCTCTTAGGTGGCTATTTGGCTACAACATCAACGCTTAATGGAGCTGCTGAAAGGAAAAAGAGTAACGAAGCTGAGAGCAGCTGGCTCAGCGTCCTCCCTGTTCCTGTATTTTATGCATTGACGGTTGCTGCCGTGTGTCATTTTTACCATGTGTGAGGCTAAGAAGATTAAGAAATGGAAAGCAACCTCTCCCCTCAAAAAGACAAAGTTGTGGGTTTTCTTTTCTTTTCTTTTTTTTTTTTTTTGTGATAAGAAATCCACTCTATTTGGTGGCCACTTTTCTTGCTTGACAGTGAAGTCTGGCAGCGCAAGTTATAAAGCACTTTTTGTTATTCTTTGTGTCGGCGACTACTGCAGTGTTTCTGGCTGTGCAGCTCTGAGTCCCTCCTGCTACTCCGTTGTATTACAGTGCTGTCCATAACGTCATGGTCCACTACAGGCGTCTGAGAGACAAACCCTGCCCCATTGGAAACATCGAGCTGCCAGGAGCAGAAGAGGGGAACGACGTCCAGAGCAGTTCTCACTGCTTGATGACTGCTGCCCATGTGCAGATTGCTGGAGAGAGCAGCTTCGTTAAAGAAAAATGGAGAAAACCCAAGGAAAGAGACCTCCCTTCTCCAACGTGATTAAATTGCACTGACTTCTGTTCCCTACTRCAGTGATGAAGTAAAAAGGTTCCACCAGAAGAGCTATATGAGAACATAATTTGTCTCGCTGCCTTGTTTTGTGGTTGTGATTGGCAAGTAAAAAAAATCATATACATGCAATAGCTAAGCCCCAGACGCACACCTAATAATTATACTGTACATCATCACGGCTTCAGACAAACCTAATGCATGTGAATGTAACAAGACAGACATATTACTAATCCCACCAAAGTCTTTGCGCAACCAGATACTTCCAAGAAACAGGACTATATTTCCTGAAGTGTCTTGCAGTTATCATTGACTTGTTACATGAGATTTTCCACATATACCCTGGCTGGAATTTCGTTCTTGCTGACTTCCAGCTCTTCATGAATCACCTATTAACAATCACACTTGCTGCTGGCAAGAACAATGAGTTTGCAACGGATCTCAGCGGGACAGAATTTTAATCTTAGAGACTTCTGTCTTGAAAGAAGGCCGTGTCACAGATCTCACCAATAAACAAGAAAAAAAAGTAATTGCTCTTGCAATCTTTAGTTACAATACCATTACTTAGAATTTTCATACAAAACACATTTAGATGTGTTTTGCCATATAGGCTGTGGATAAGCACAGTTACCATGAGAGAAAGAAGCAAAGAATTCAGAAATCTCCTCTGGAGGTGGCTACCTATCCCCTTTGATTTAAAATGAAATACCTGAAGTTACTGTCTACTCTGTTTCAAAGCTGATCTAATTATTTAATGGGTAAAAATCATAATTCCCTTAATGGTGCTCCATGCAGACCAAAGGGATATAAAGTATATAAGGCTTAAAAACATTTTTTTAAAGCATAGAATGTTTTCAATTTTGTCAAATGTAGAAATGCTTCCTTCTTTTGTTGAGCAGGATGATTTCTTTATTGCTTTGGTGCTAGCAAGCACAGCAGACCAGCTTGGAAAACARTGTAGGGTACGTGTTATGAAACTTAACTTCCATTTCAGTATCTTGAAACTTCAATTAAGCTTCTAGCTACCTGAAAACAAAAGGGAAATATCAACTTTTTTTTAATTATGGAATTTCACAAGCTCCTTGTACATAGGCTTGTGAATAATGCCCATGGAAGAAAGTCACCAAGTGCCACTGGATATGAATTTTCTTTCTGCATGTGCTTACATATTATGCACACTCTGAAGGCTAATGGGCATGCTGTGCGCACTGCAATGATGGACACACACACACAGAGTGTGGCACAAGGTTGACTCTGACCAGCATTTTGAAGCAGAACATTCTGCTGAAGCTAACATTGGAATTGAATACTTGAAACTTGTGCTAGTTTCAGTTCTTAAAGCTGATTCTACTCAGAACTGTGCTATTATGAACACTTGGCCGGGATTAATAMACGAGCTATTTTTCTGAGGTTTCATTTCATCAGATGTCATCAGCCAAGCTCCTGTGGAATGCTCCATCTGACAGTGCTCTTATCTCGCTGCCCAGCATGAGCCAGCTTTTGGGGATCATCTGATACATTTATTAAAAGCCTTCAGAAGGTCGCTCGCACTGCACACTAAGGTCAGTCATAATAACGTCTGCAGCGAGATGGATGAACTGCTCTGGGCTCTCCCACCTGCTGAAGGGTCTAATGAGCCAGCTGAGAGTTCCTGTCATAGCAAACATATCCCCGCGCAGGGGCAACCTGTTGAGCTGCCCGAAAACGCACGAGCACGTGAGGTTTTAGCAGAAGCTCTTTGAAATGGTGACGAAAGAAATAAAAACAGGCCAAGAACACTGGCATGTGTCTGAAGAAGTAAAAAAAAAGATGGTTGTCTGTAGTACAAAGATATAACGCACGTCATTCTGACCCCTGGGCATCGACCTTATTTATGTCTCTTTTAAAGCAGGTTGTTGGGAGTGATATGGTTTGTTTCCACAGGAGCCCTGTGGTAGCAGCGTGAGGGCCTCAGGTGCGGACAGGGCGCCGTAAAGCCTTCCACACCGGGCGGCCTCCCYGCGCCGCCACAGCCCATCCATTACTGCTCCTAAGACGGGCTGATGGGGACAGCTGGCCAGGAGCAGCAGTGCGCTTCATTTCCGAGGGAAAAGCCTAAAATTGTGCCTCTGTTGCCTCTTTTTTCATCTCTGTGCAATCTTGCATGAGGGTTTTGGGGAAAGGCTTTCTGGGCTGAGACACAAGGACATCGGGGCAGCCAGAGAGGCAGCACTGCTGCTGACAACGGCTTTCAGCGTGCCGGCGGGGAAGGGCCAATCCCGCCAAGTATGATTCTGTAAAATACAGGCCAGCATTCTTCTTCTTCTAAATAAATATAACAATTTATGGAGCCTTGAAGGAGGCCTCCAGCCAAGGAGCTTCCTCACACGGCTGTGACAGTGCAGGCTCCCGCCTCAGACCAGCGACAGTCGGTGCTGGCTGCAGCCGGCATGGATGCGGCTCGCGCAGGAGCCGCGGCTCGCTCAGGAGCTGCCCCTCACGACTGCCGAGCCTCGGCGCTCGCAATTTTATACATTTATATGTGAATATGTCTCAAGTGCGGCAGGCAGCAGCCGGCCCTCAGGCGAGGCCACACGCGGCCCGCCACTGCCACCTGCAGGGGGGCGGCGGCGCCGCGCGGGCCGCGCCAGGGCGGGGCGAGAGGGAGGCGGGAAGGCGCGTTAGGGGCGGGGCCACGGCAGAGACGTGACTGAGGCGCTRGGGCGGGCGGCAGGCGCGGGGCTCTCGCCGTGCTGAGGGGAGATGGGTGGCCATGTTGGGGCGCTCTGGTCTTGAGGGGAGCTTCGTGCCCATTGTGGAGCACTCCCTCATTGAGAGGGGCGCTCCATGGCCATGTTGGAGCGCTCTGTCCCTGAGGGGAGCTTGGTGGCCATGTTGAAGCACCCCCTCATTGTGAGGGGGACTTAAAGCCATGATGAAGCATTCCCTCATTGTGAGAGGGGCTTGGAGACCATGTTGGGACAGTCCCTCACTGTGAGGGCTGTTCCTTGGCTATGTTAGAGTGCTCCTTCCCTGAGGGAAGACTCTCRGCCATTTTGAAGCACTTCCTCATTGTGAGGGGTGCTTCATAGCCATGTTGGAGCRCTTTGTTCCTCAGGGAAACATCGTGGCCATGTTGGAGCACGCACTCATTGTGACGGAGCTTGGAGGCCATGTTGGAGCAGTCCCTCRTCRTGATGGGGACTTCATGGCCATGATGAAACACTCCCTCATTGTGAGAGGAGCTTGGAGGCCATGTTGGAGCRCTCCCTCATTGTGAGGGGAGCTCCCTGGCAATACYAGAGTGGTCCTTCCCTGAGGGGAGCMTGGAAGCCATGCTGAAGCACGCCCTCATTGTGAGGGCTGCCTCACAGCCRTGTTGGAGCGCTCAGTCCCTGAGGGGAACTTCATGGCCATGTTGAAGCACTCCCTCATTGTGAGAGGAGCTTGGAGGCCATGTTGGGACAGTCCCTCATTGTGAGGG
>NW_020455061.1:0-1261 GCF_003342845.1 Nothoprocta perdicaria
TGTGGGTCTGTGCCGCCCGCAGGCGGAGCGGCGCCATGGCGCGCTATGGGGCGCCATGGCGCGCTATGGGGCGCTATGGGGCGCTATGGGGCGCTATGGGTCTGCCATGGGGCGCTGTGGGTCTCTCCCGCCCGCAGGCGGAGCGGCGCCATGGCGCGCTATGGGGCGCTATGGGGCGCTATGGGGCGCTATGGGTCTGCCATGGGGCGCTATGGGTCTGTGCCGCCCGCAGGCGGAGCGGCGCCATGGCGCGCTATGGGGCGCTGTGGGGCACTATGGGTCTGCCATGGGGCGCTGTGGGTCTGTGCCGCCCGCAGGCGGAGCGGCGCCATGGCGCGCTATGGGGCGCTATGGGGCGCTATGGGTCTGCCATGGGGCGCTGTGGGTCTCTCCCGCCCGCAGGCGGAGCGGTGCCATGGCGCGGCGCGAGCCCGGCAGCCCCGGCCCCGCCGCCCGGCAGATCGACCAGCAGTTCCTGCTCTGCAGCATCTGCCTCGAGCGCTACCGCAACCCCAAGGTGCTGCCCTGTCTGCACACCTTCTGCGAGAGGTGAGTGCCCCACTGCGCCCCACTGCGCCCCACTGCGCCCCACTGCATCCCGCTGCGCCCCCACTGTGCCCCACTGCGCCCCCACTGCATCCCCATTGCGCCCCACTGCATCCCCATTGCACACCTTCTGCGAGAGGTGAGTGCCGCTGCGCCCCACTGCGCCCCACTGCGCCCCGCTGCATCCCCATTGCGCCCCACTGCATCCACATTGCACACCTTCTGCGAGAGGTGAGTGCCACTGCGCCCCACTGCGCCCCACTGCGCCCTGCTGCATCCCCATTGTGCCCCACTGCGCCCCGCTGCGCCCCGCTGCGCCCCACTGCATCCCCATTGCACACCTTCTGCGAGAGGTGAGTGCGCCACTGCGCCCCACTGTGCCCCACTGCGCTCCACTGCATCCTCACTGCGCCCCACTGCGCCCCACTGCATCCCCATTGCACACCTTCTGCGAGAGGTGAGTGCCACTGCACCCCACTGCATCCCCATTGTGCCCCATTGTGCCCCACTGCGCCCCACTGTGCCCCACTGCGCCCCACTGCATCCCCACTGCGCCCCACTGCATCCCCGTTGCACACCTTCTGCGAGAGGTGAGTGCCGCTGCGCCCCACTGCGCCCCACTGCGCCCCACTGCATCCTCACTGTGCCCCACTGTGCCCCACTGTGCCCCGCTGCATCCCCATTGCACACCTTCTGCGAGAGGTGAGTGCGCCCC
>NW_020455062.1:0-1264 GCF_003342845.1 Nothoprocta perdicaria
AGGGGGCGTGGCCAGAGCGCGGCTGGGGGCGTGGCCTGGAGGGCGGGAATCGCGTGCGCGGCGCCGCCGGGCGGTTTCCGCCGTTTTTCGAGGCGTTTTTGCCGTCGAAAACCCTTTTTCGGGCAGTTTTAGTGGGGGTTTCTCTCAGCTTTTGCCTCCCCGCGGTTTTTTAACCCGTTTTTACCTCAGGTTTGCTGTTTCCCGCCTCGCCGCCGCCATTTTGTCCCCCGTTCCTGTCGCCCCCTCGACGCCATTTTGTATTYGCACCTCGTTTTCCTCGGGGTTTCGCTGATTATTTGTCTTTATTAATTTGTTTTTCAGACAATTTGCCGCTTTTAARAAAGGTAATTTCTTTTTCTACTTCCCCCCCTCAATTCTTTTGCCTTCAGTTACTCCTTTTGCAGCTTTTTATCCCCGTTAATTCTTTTGTGCTAGTTTTCCGTTTTCCTACCCATTTTGCTCCGTTTTTATTCAGTCTTTTGATTTTTTTCCCTTGATTTTCACTATTTTCCCTCATGTTTTTTCTTCTCCACCACTTTTCATTCCTTTATCTCCTGTTCTTTCCCATTGTTTTCTCCCCCAAAACCCTTACTTTTTGCTTTTTTCTTGACCATTTATTTYTGCTTTTCTCACATTCTTTTTCTATTAACTCCTTTTCAACCATTGTATATCATTTTATCCCCTTTTTTCAGCTAAAAATTCTATTTCTCCTCCTTCATATTCCCCTGCATACCCCTTTTCCTTCTTCTTTTCCCTTATTTCACTTGTAATTATCTCTTATTTTTAGCCAGTAGTCATACTTTTTAAAATTGTCTTATGTTTTTCCCTATTTTGATCTATTTGAATTATTTCTCTACTTTTATCGCTTTTTTCTGTCATTTCTACCTTATTTTTGCCTCAGAATTCGTTTTTTACTTATATTTTGCTTTCATTGATGTCTAATAATAATAAGATGTTTTATACTTACAACTCATATTTATTATTAAAACCTTATTACGCTTGTTATTTATTATTAACCAGCACCACCTTTTTTCTCTGTAATTTTTTCCTCCTTTTCTCTCTTCAATTTTCCCATTTTTGAGCTTTTCGTACCCATTTTCTCTTCTCCCTTTTAATTTTTTCATTTCCTCCATTATTTGTTTCCATTTCCTCTCTCTCAAAACTCCTTTTTTTGGGCTCATTTTCCTCCCTTCTTTCCTTAAACACTCCGTTCCCCCAACTCCTTTCCCTTTTCCCCCCATTTTTCCCCTATTTCTTCCTTTCC
>NW_020455063.1:0-1254 GCF_003342845.1 Nothoprocta perdicaria
CCATGTCCCCGTGCCCATGCCTTGACCCATGGCCATGCCTCCATACCCATCCCTTGACCCTTGACCATGTCCCCATGCCCATACCTTGACCCATGGCCATGTCCCCATCCCTTAACCCATGGCCATGTCCCCATGCCCATCCCATGACCCATGTCCCCGTGCCCATGCCTTGACCCATGGCCATGTCCCCATGCCCATCCCTTGACTCATGACCATGTCCCCATACCCATCCCTTGACCCATGGYCMTGTCCCCATCCCCATCTCTTGACCCATGGCCATGTCCCCATGCCCATCCCTTGCCTACGGCCATGTCCCCATGCCCACGCCTTGGCCCGTGTCCCCGGCCCCATCCCGCAGGACTTCCCCATGCTGCGCCTGGAGGCAATGCCGGACGCGCCCTCCACCGTCCTCGGCTTCTCCATGTTCAACACCAGCCACCCTTTCTACCTGGAGTTCGTCCGCAGCCTCAACATGTCCTGGCGCGAGAACTGCGAGCTCAGCCCCTACCCCGGCCCCGCGGTGAGACCCCGGGCCCGGAGACACCCCAGGGGACCCCCAAAACCCGGGGGACCCCAAAATACCTCGGGGACCCCAAAATACCAGGGAAGAACCAGGCGTCCGGGAGCACCATGGAATTGGAGGCCCACCTTGGCATGGGGCGACCTCCAAAGACCTGGGAGAGACCCCCCAAAAACCTGGGAGCGTCCTGAAAACTCTGGGAGTGAACCCAAAATACCCGTGAGGGTCCCAGCTGCCTGGAGGACCCCAAACACGGGGGGCGCCTTGGAGATGGGGGGGACAACTTGGCGTGGTGGGACTTGGGACATGGAGCATCTGGGGGGACACAAAACTTGGGGAGCCCTGAGAGTCYCGGGGGAGCCCAGGGGGTTGTGGGAGTGCAAGGAGCGTGGGAGGTCTCATGCTGACCCCAATGCTGCTYCTGTCCCCATCCTATCTCCATCCATCTCCGTCCTGGCCCTGTTTCCATCCCCATCCCATTCCTGTCCTGGTCTCCATCCTCATCTTCATCTCCATCTCCACGTCCATCCTTTTCACCTCCATCCCTATCTCCATCCCCATCTTCACCTCCACCCTCATCTTCATCTCCATCCCTATATCCATCCTCATCCTCATCTCCATCCCTCTGTCCTCATCTCCATCCTCATCCTCAACTCCACCTCCACCCTCATCTTCACCTCCATCCCTATCTCCATCCCTATCTCCATCCTCATCTTCACCTCCATCCCTATCTC
>NW_020455064.1:0-1168 GCF_003342845.1 Nothoprocta perdicaria
AACACCCCACAGCCCTCCTAGCCCCGGCAACTGTCCCAGCAACCACCCCGCAACACCCTGCAACACCCCATAACACCCCGCAACACCCTGCAACACCCGGCAACATCTCACAACACCCCACAACCCTCCTGGCCCTGGCAACCACCCTGGCGACTGTCCCATGGTCCCCGCGACACCCGCAACCAACCTGGCAACCGCTGCATGTTGCCCCGGCAACCGCCCGGCAACCCCTGCAGCTCCTCTGGCCCTGGCAACCGCCCTAGCAACCGCTTGGGCCGCTCCCTTCGTCGCCCTGGCAACCGCCCTGACAACGGCCCCCGCGTTGCCCTGGCAACCGCCCTAGCAACTCCTCCCCCCCACACACACAACGGCGCTAGCGACGCCCTGCGTCACCTCGGTAACCGTCCCGGCGTTGCCCCGGCAACGACCGCAGCGTCTCCCTGGCAACCGCGTCTCTGCCCCGCCCCTGGCAACGGGGTCTCTGGCCCCGCCCGCCAGCAGCAGGGTTGTCATGGAAACCACCCCCCCCTCCATAGCAACCAGGTGGCTCATGGTGACAGGGTCTCCTAGCAACGGGGTTGCCGCGGCAACGCCCCCCTCCTAGCAACGGCTGGGGGGGCGGTTCTGCCTTCTGATTGGCCCCTGGGCTCCCTGCTCTGATTGGCTGCTCGTCTCCGCACCTTCCTTCTCTCATTGGCTCCCGGCCTCAATGCTCCTCTCCTTTGATTGGCCGCAGGGCAGCCTGGCGGATCCCCTGCAGGCCCTGATTGGCTGGAGCCCCCGAGGGGAGGCTCCCATTGGCTGCTGCCTGCTGTGCTGCGCTCCCATTGGCTGCGGCCGGTTCAGCAGGGCCATGATTGGCTGCTTCTCTCCCGTGCGGCTGCACGGGGCCCTCCCATTGGCCACGGGCAGCACCGGCTGCCCCTGATTGGCTGCTCCTCATGCCAGGGCACTCCTATTGGCTGTTGCTCACTCCGGCGGTTCCCAATTGGTTGTTTTCTTGCCCTGGCTGTCCCTGATTGGTTGTTTCTCATTCTAGTGGTCCCCAATTGGTTGTTTCTCGCTCCACCTGTCCCTGACCAGTTGTTGCCCCATCCGGGTGTACTCCAGGCTTCCAGGTGTTGTCCTTCCTGAGTACACTACAGCCACTCAGGGTGCTCCCATTGGC
>NW_020455065.1:0-1276 GCF_003342845.1 Nothoprocta perdicaria
GTGTCTGCGGGAGGTCACTGTGGGACCTCTGCGTGGGAGGTGAAAGCAACAGCCCCTGCACTGCAGCCTCCCCAGGCAGGACCCCTCACTGCAGCCCCCACTGCTGTTCACCCCTGCCCCTACTGACCTGACCCCCTCCACCACATTGACCTGGCTCCTGTCACGTGTCCCCGCACCCTTAGGACCAACAGTGCAGCAGGAGCTGGCACAGCCCTACAGCCTCTACTGACCTCCAGGCCTCCCCGTCAGGCATTACAACCATCTTCCATTAGGWCAGGAAAGAGGATCTGGGGAGTGGTGGGCTGATCTGTGACATCTCAGTCCCCGGGAAGTAAATCATTCTGTGAGCTAGTTCCAGCTGCATGAAGGGGTGGAGAACAGCCAAAGCATCAAGGGAAAAAAAAGATGCCTTGGCAGGACTGGAGAGCCCAAATGGGATCTGATAAACAGGCATGGCCTCCACTGTGCCAAAAAGAGAGGTAGAATATATTGGTGGCCCTGCTGACTGTGCTCTCCCAAACACAAATCTATGATGGTGGCCAAACCATGGCACACAGACCCAGAGAGGTTCTCGGATCTCCTCCTATCTCCTCTGATCCTCAGAAATAATCTAAAGTTCTCTGGAAARAGCCCAAAGATACCTCCTCTACTGGGACCTGCCTTCAGGACCTGAGACTCTTAACAAAGACACCTGTGGATTTGGCGCTGCTGCCTCCACTGCTCACCAAGGACAGGAATCTCAGAGTCACCCATCGCTCCGAGAGATCTGACTTTTTGTGAGGGACATCTCCCTGTCTGCGGGAGGCACAAAATGAAGAAATGGCTCTGACTGCTTTGATTTACTCCCCATCTCTGAGGGATGGGAATGAATTAGGGTCAGGGATGGGAAGATGCAGTGAGGGTCTAGATTTGGTAGAAGGCTTAAATAGAATCTCCTTAAATGAGTGATGGAGTGAGCTTACTCCATCCAAGTGACTAAAGTCCCAAAGACTCAGATAGTCATCAGGACCTTCACAAACTGCAAACCTGAACATGAGCTGAAAGAAACCATCAAACTGAGGATTCCTGGCTTGCAGCAGGATGCTCCAAGGAGGGRACATGGTCACCAACAGTCCTCCCAGTCCTCCTAGAAGGACCTGGGGCTGACAGGCTGCGCTCTGGGAGAAGATCACTGCTCTCTCCAGCCACCTCCTCCCGTGCTGATCAGCAAAGCCCTGGGACTGTCACTCAGCTTCACCACGTGGCACCCTGCACTCTAACATACCGTTATCCCCAT
>NW_020455066.1:0-1275 GCF_003342845.1 Nothoprocta perdicaria
GCAAGGCACGAGGACATGCGCAGGACACGCGGGGACACGTGTAGGACACACGCAGGACACGCGGGGACACACGGGACAGGCGCGGACACGCTCAAACATGCACAGGACACACACAGGACATGCGGACACACGCAGGACACGCACAGGACAGGGGGACACGTGCTGGACATGGGGACACACAGGACATGGGGACATGCGCAGGACACGCAGGACACGCGCASGACAYRSGGACACRCACAGGACACGTGCAGGACGCACAGGACACACGGACACATGCAGGACACGGGGACACGCACAGGACACGCAGGACACGCGCACAACACACGGACACACGCAGGACACGGGGACACGCACAGGACACATGAGGACACATCTAGGACACACGCAGGACACGGGGCCACATGCAGGACACGCGTGGACACGCATGGACACGCGCATGACACGCGTACGACACACAGACACACACAGGACACGGGAACACACGCAGGACACGCGCAGGACATGTGGGGACACGCGCAGGACACTCGTGGACATGTGCAGGACACGTGTACGACACACGAACACAGACAAGACACACGTAGGACACACGCAGGACACGGGGCCACGTGCAGGACACGCGCACGACACAGACACACACAGGACACATGCAGGACACGGGAACACGCACAGGACACGCAAAGGACATGCGGGGACACACGCACAACACACGGACACACACAGGACACATGGGGCCGCACGCAGGACACACATGGACACGCGTGGACACGCGCAGGACTTGCGTACAACACACAGACACACACAGGACACGGGAACACGCACAGGACACGCAAAGGACATGTGGGGACACGCGCAGGACACACGGACACACACAGGACACATGGGGACACACGCAGGACACAGGGCCACGTGCAGGACACATGAGGACACGCGTGGACATGCGCAGGACACGCGTACGACACAGGCACACACAGGACACGGGGACACGCGCAGGACACGCGAGGACACGCGTGGACATGCGCAGGACATGCGTACGACACACGGACACACACAGGACACGCGAGGACACGCGAGGACACGCGTACAACACACGGACACACACAGGACACGCGAGGACACGCATGGACACGCCATGGCACGCGTACGACACACGGACACACACAGGACACGCGAGGACACGCGAGGACACGCGATGGCACGTGTACGACACACAGACACACACAGACACACACAGACACACACAGGACACGCGAGGACACGCGATGGCACGCGTGGCGC
>NW_020455067.1:0-1166 GCF_003342845.1 Nothoprocta perdicaria
CCCAGTGACACCCAGTGACACCCAGTGTCCCCCCCCAGTGTCCCCAGTGCTCTGCATGGCGGCCGCCGCCACCGTCAGTGACACCCCGGGGTGGCACCCAATGGCACCCAGTGACACCCAGTGACACCCAGTGACACCCAGTGTGCCCCCAGTGTCCCCAGTGCTCTGCATGGCGGCCGCCGCCACCATCAGTGACACCCAATAGCACCCAGTGTCCTCCCAGTGACACCCAGTGACACCCAGTGACACCCAGTGTGCCCCCAGTGTCCCCAGTGCTCTGCATGGCGGCCGCCGCCACCGTCAGTGACACCCAGTGGCACCCAATGGCACCCAGTGACACCCAGTGACACCCAGTGACACCCAGTGACACCCAGTGTCCTCCCAGTGACACCCAGTGACACCCAGTGACACCCACTGTCCCCCCAGTGTGCCCCCAGTGACACCCAGTGCTCTGCATGGCGGCCGCCGCCACCGTCAGTGACACCCAGTGACACCCAATGGCACCCATTAGCACCCAGTGACACCCACTGACACCCAGTGACACCCAATAGCACCCAGTGACACCCAGTGACACCCAGTGACACCCACTGACACCCAGTGACACCCAGTGACACCCAGTGTCCTCCCAGTGACACCCAGTGACACCCAGTGACACCCAGTAGCACCCAGTGACACCCAGTGACACCCACTGTCCCCCCAGTGTGCCCCCAGTGACACCCAGTGTCCCCAGTGCTCTGCATGGCGGCCGCCGCCACCGTCAGTGACACCCAGTGACACCCAATGGCACCCATTAGCACCCAGTGTCCCCCCAGTGACACCCAGTGACACCCAATGGCACCCAGTGACACCCAGTGACACCCAGTAGCACCCAGTGACACCCAGTAGCACCCAGTGTCCCCCAGTAGCACCCAGTGCTACCCAGTGCCCCCAGTGTCCCCCAGTGCCAGCCACTGCCCCCCAGTGTCCCCAGTGCCCCGGGTGTCCCCCAGTGTCACCCGTGTCCCCAGTGCGCCCCCCAACATGTCCCCAGGGTCCCCGCCATATCCCCATTGTGTCCCCAGGGTGTCCCCAGGGTCCCCAACATCTCCAACGTCCCCCCACGTCCCCCCCACGTCCCCGGTGCCCCCAACGTCCCACGTGTCCCCATGTCCCCAGTGTCCCCCCCA
>NW_020455068.1:0-1213 GCF_003342845.1 Nothoprocta perdicaria
TCTGCTGCGAGACGGGCGCCGAGGGCGAGGAGGAGGGCGAGGAAGGGCTGGCGCCCCCCCCGGCCGACCCCCCCGCGCCCGGCTACCTGCCCAACGCGGCCGTGGCCGTGCTGGAGGAGCCCCCCCCCGGCGAGCGGCCCCCCTACGCCATCGAGTACTGCGACGCCGGCGCCGACTACTACCGCAAGTTCTTCTACGGCAGGGGTGAGCGCGGGCGCCGCACGGCCTTGCACGGCGTTGCACGGCGTTGCACGAGTGTTGCACAGTGCTGCACGAGCGCCGCACAGTGTTGCACAAGCATTGCACGAGCGTTGCATGGCGTTGCACAGTGCTGCACAAGCGCCACACGGCCTTGCACGAGCCTTGCACGGCGTTGCACGAGTGTAGCACAGTGCTGCACGAGCGCCGCACGGCGTTGCACAAGCATTGCACGAGCATTGCACGGCGTTGCACAGTGCTGCACGAGCGCCGCACGGCCTTGCACGAGCCTTGCACGGCATTGCACGAGTGTAGCACAGTGCTGCACGAGCGCCGCACGGCGTTGCACAAGCATTGCACGAGCATTGCACGGCGTTGCACGAGTGTAGCACAGTGCTGCACAAGCGCCACACGGCCTTGCACGAGCCTTGCACGGCGTTGCACGAGTGTAGCACAGTGCTGCACGAACGCCGCACGGCGTTGCACGAGCGTTGCACAAGCATTGCACAGCACTGCACGGCTGTTGCACAGCACTGCACGGCTGTTGCACAGTGCTGCACCGCGCAGCTCTGCGTTGCACGAGCGCCGCACGGCATTGCATGGCACTGCATGAGCGTTGCACAGTGCTGCACGAGCGCTGCACGGCATTGCACAAGCATTGCACGGCGTTGCACAGTGCTGTACGAGCGCTGCACGGCGTTGCACAAGCATTGCACAAGCATTGCACAAGCATTGCACGGCGTTGCACAGTGCTGCACAAGCATTGCACAGCACTGCACGACTGTTGCACAGTGCTGCACCGCGCAGCACGGCGTTGCACGGCATTACACGGCATTGCATGGCACTGCATGAGCGTTGCACAACTGCATGCAGAATTGCAGAGCACCATGGGGCAGTGCATGGTGTCTCACACCGGCATGCAGCCTTGCACAGCTGCGTGCAACATTGAGCAGTGTTGCACAGCCTTGCACAACTGCATGCAGCATTGCACGGTGTGCGGCCTTGCACAGCTGCA
>NW_020455069.1:0-1213 GCF_003342845.1 Nothoprocta perdicaria
AATCGGTGAAGGAACGGCGAAAATCGGTGGAAGAATGGGGAAAGGGTGAAAAGAGAAGGAAACAGTGAAAAAATGGGGAGAAACGGTGAAAAAACAGGGGAAATCGGTGAAAAAACGGCGAAAATCCGTGAAGAAACGGGGAAACGGCAAAAAAACGGCGAAAATCGGTGAAGGAACGGCGAAAATCGGTGGAAGAATGGGGAAAGGGTGAAAAGGAAACAGTGAAAAAACAGGGAGAAACGGTGAAAAAAATGGGGAAAATTGGTGAAAACATGGCGAAAATCGGTGAAGAAACAGCGAAAATTGGTGAAAAAATGGGAAAAGGGTGAAAAAACACGGAAACAGTGAAAAAATGGGGGAAATCAGTGAAAAAAGGGGGAAATTGGTGAAAAAAAGGGGGAAACGGTGAAAAAACAGGGAAAATCAGTGAAGAACTTGCAAAAAACGGTGGAAAACACGGAAAATCAGTGGAAAACCACAAAAAGGGTGAAAAAACCGGGAAAACTGGTGAAAAAAAGGGGAAAAACAGGGAAAAACTACAAAAAGGGTGAAAAAATAAGGAAACTGGTGAAAAAACAGGGAGAAATGGTGAAAAAATGTGGAAAAGCAGGGAAAAAAAGTGGAAAGTGGTGAAAAAATGGGGAGAAATGGTGAAAAATGTAGAAAATTGACCATTATTTAGGGCTCCAAGCGGCCCCGGAGTTGGAGCTTGGAAAATGGGAGAAAACGGGGGAAATTGGGCAAAAACACCCCCAAATTAGTGATGACGGGAACAAATAAAGCTGGAATTATCAAAAGGCCGGGAAAATAACCCCGAAGTGGGGCGCAAATGAAGCAGGGGGCGTCGGGAGGCCGCCCGGAGCCGGAAAACGGGGTGAAAACAGGGAAAATGAAACAATACTTGGGGATTAGGGGGCAAATTAACCCCAAACTACGAATTTTTGGGGAAAATGAAGCAAAAATTGGGGATTTGGGGGGAAAATGAACCGAGAGCCGCTGCAAAGGGCTCGAGACGCCCCCCTCGTGTCCCCCCGTGTCCCCCCATTGTCGCCAGGTCCCCCCAGTGTCCCCATTGTCCCCCATCTCTAACAGTGTCCTTGGGGTCCCCAGTGTCCCCCCATGTCCCCATTGTCCCCAATGTCCCCCCATGTCCCCCCCAGTGTCCCCAGTGTCCCTCCATCTCTCACATTGTCCCTGGTGTCCGTGTTGTTCC
>NW_020455070.1:0-1273 GCF_003342845.1 Nothoprocta perdicaria
GAACCCCCCCGTCCTCTCGCACGTGTCACCCCCAATTCCAGCCACCTCCCCGCCACGTCCCGCCCCCGGTCTCTATGGTAACGGGACGCTCGGGCGCTCATTGGCCGGCAGTGAGAAGGGGGCGGATGCGCGTGGGGCACGACGGGAGGAAGGTCGCGGCGGGCGGCCCCCTTCGAGCTGCCATGTTAGGAGGGGGAGGCGGCCTTGACCCCCCCGACCGCCCCATTGTCTGAGCTTTTGTTCGGCCTTTGTTTTGTCAACGGCAGTGACTTGACAAGGGGAGAAACGACACGGAAGGGATTTTCGCCACTCTCAATATGGCCGCCGGGGCGCCAGCACGAGGCTTCCGGTCGTCGCCATGGCGACGCGGCCGCTTCCTCAGGCGAGTTCCGCCGCACCCAACATGGCCAACCTCCCCATTGCTGCACGGGCGGCCCCGCCACACCCAACATGGCCGCCGCAGTGGGACGCTGCCTTTGTCTCGCGCGCTTCCTCTTCCCCCACTACCGGCGCGCCCGGAAGTGCCCCGCCTCCACTTCCGGTTCCCCCGTGTGGACCCTGCCCCGGCGCGCGCGGCCTGGGCCCCTCGGTACCGGGGGGGGCTCGGGGGGGCCTGGGGCTCCTATGGGAGCCCACGGGGCCTATAGGGGGTCTATAGGGCCGGGGAGGGGCCCCTGGGGGGCATGGGGGCTCCACAGAGGGTCTATAGGGCCCTGGGGAGTCAATAGGGGCCGGGAGATTCTATGGGCGGCCTATGGGGCTCTATAGGGGCCACGGAGACTATAGGGGGTCGGGGGGGGTTGCGGCTCTGTAGGAGCCTTTAAAGGACCTATAGGAACCTGCGAAGGGTATGGTGTGGGGGAGGGTCTATACGGGTGCTATAGGGACCTGTGGGGTCTGTAGCGGCCCCTGGAGCCTATAGGGCCCCGGGGGGTGGGTATGGTGGTCTGTAGGGCTTCTATAGGGGCTTGTGGGCTCTATAGAGGCCTGTGGGGTCTGTAGGGGGGTTGGGGGCAGTAGTGGGGGCTGCAGAGGATCTATAGACACCCGGGGGTCTATAGGAGCCGGATAAATCTGCAGGGCTGGTGGTTTCTATAGGTCCCTTGTGCGTGTGTTTGGGAGGGGCTGCCGGGAGGACGTATAGGGGCTATAGGAACCCAAGGGGGCTATAGGGCCTGGGGGGTGGAGCTCATGGGGTCCATAGGTGCCTGTGCCCGGTGCGGGCGGAACCTATAGGGGCTGGGGGGGGGCAGCAGGAGGGGGTCCTGAGCTG
>NW_020455071.1:0-18151 GCF_003342845.1 Nothoprocta perdicaria
AGACAAGGAGCTCCGGCACGAGCGTCCGCTCCAGAGCCCTTCCCTTCGAGATCATAAGCATGTGATTATGACCCTTCTGATTAATGACACAGGGAATCCCTTAGATGAGGTAATTGAAAAAATACAGTTAGGTGACCTTGGGGAATGGGACTCCTGGGATGGCGCTGAGAGTTGAAACAGGATTTCTCAAAAATAAATGTTTACTGCTTTATTARAAGTTGGGATGTGTCATAAGATTGATGGTATCTCAACTCCTGATTTATGGAATATACATAAACAAAGAGGACAGCATAAGCGTGAGAAGAAAGAACAGAATTCTGGAGCAAAAAACCCAGGAACAACTCAGCCTACAGCCCTCGCCTCTGCAGCCCCGATGGAACTTCACATCCACTTAGAGGGCCCATTGTGGGTGGATCAGATATTCCGGGGGAGAAGGAGGATTGGGAGCCATGCTCTGACTTGTATCCTTGRGAAGAGACTAGGGAAATATTTCAGCACAGGAAACAAGAATGAAGTGACAGTCAAGCTCTAATGCAATGGGCACGAAAAGACTGGTAGCCCCATATGRCGCTTCAAATATGTGGGAAAAAATGGTCTGCACAAACTGCAAAAGCCTTTAATTGCCTGTGGAGCAGAGGTCTCCTTAATATATGGAAATTCAAAAAATTTAAAGGACAACCTATAGTTACTACAGGTTTGGGAGGGARACAAATTTAAACTCTGCAAGCACAAGTAGAAATGAAAATAAGGAACCTACCAAAAGAATCGTATTCAGTTATGATTGTTCCTGTCCCTGAATATATAATTGAGATTGATATTTTAAAGGGACTGACTTTGAATTTTTCTGATGTTTTGTATCACTCTAGAACAAAGAATTATATYAGGGCCTGGAGAATCTTAGTTGGAAAGGTAAAATCCAACTTTTTTAGCAACAAAATCTCCCTGTGGAGATTCCTGTCACAATTAATTGGTGGCCATGAAACAGTAAAAGATTCTAGGGGAGCATGAAGATATTTCACAGACAATTCACAGACTTAGTGGAGGCAGCAGTTTTAAAACCTACTACCACGGCTTGGAATAACCCCGTCTGACTCATCAAAAAGAGTGATGGGTCATGGAGAACGACCATGGATTTCAGAGAATTAAACACACTCCACCTCTTACAGMAGCTGTACTAGATGTTTTTACTTCGACAGATAAAAATCAGAAGCATTCAGGAACTTGGTATGAAGTAACAGATCTGCCTAATGCTTTCTTTACCACACCTATTGCAGAGAAGCATTGGGGGTCAGTTTTCCTTTATGTGGCAGGGGTGACAATATACGTTCACCAGATTGCCCCAGGGATGGTTACACAGGACCAACCATTTGTCATCGAACAGTGGCTGAGCATTTGGATGAGATAAAGCTGCCCCCTCATATGCAACTAATTCATTTTATAGATGATATCCTGATTCAGGGGAGCAGTGAGGAGGAAATGCTGCAAGTTCTCGAATTAATTGTGGATCACACGAAAGAAAAATGATGGGAAATTAATCCGACCAAAATTCAAAGACCATCCGAAATAGTGAAATTTTTAGGAATACAGTGGCATTGCAGACATTGGGAAACATTACCCCAATCTCGACAGAAAATTTTAGATTTTGCAGTACCACAAAACAAAAAGGATAACACCATTTTGATAATGAAACTTGGGCAAAAAAAGTGGAAACATGTCCCCACAACAAAATGTTATTTGTGAGAATAACTATATCAGCTGAACCTACCTGTTTACCGCCACGGCCCCTTTGGGAAAGGGTATTATCCACGACACCTGCTCTGAAATACCAACTTCTGCGGAGGATTGGAAGGACTGAAAYGATGAAGCTACTGTTGAAGCTATTGGAGTGTGCTAGCATTACAACCTATTTATAAATTGGGAAAATAGATTTTTATCCTTAGGAGAAACAGTGGCAAATGTATTCAGTCTCTGCAACTGCTGGGTTTGTGGGAACCCAAGCAGAGTTGAAGATTGGCTTTGGATAGCCCAACCAATATCTCCTAGGTGGTGGATCAGTGACCAAAGCGACCTACACAAAGAAACAGGCTTCTGGACTGAAGACAGCGATCCTTGGCAACTGCGCTTTTACGGGAAAGGCAACTGCTGCCTTAATCGGACATGAGGTTGAAGTGGGGAAAAGTGTTAGTGAATGGACTTTTTCTTTAGGTTTCAACTGGTGGACTCCTGATTGCCCTCCTTATGATTGTTATTCCTTAAYTCCTTGTGGTATACGATTAATTGAACACACAATACAGGTAATGCAGGTGGCAATCACACCTGAAGAAACAGATCAACCATGCAGTGCTTGTAGCACAGCCGTGATTCACTTGTAAGTCAGAGGACCGAATGACCTGTCAGGGCCTGAACCACAGGCCCAAGTCAGGGTTGACTTACAGCTGAATACGTCTCTGCTTTTGCAGAAGTGCACAGAACTCRCCTGTAAAGTGCTTCTGCTGACCTGCACGTAGGCTCATAAAACTGTAACTTTTGTAGGCTCTCAGGCAAGTGTTTTGGACCATGAAGGGAACTTTCTCACCCAAAGCTGGGGCTCTGGCCAGGTCCCAGTTCCAGAGGATAAGGAAAGTAGGATACATCAGATACTACCGCTAACAAAGAAAATGCAAGTTTTGCTGATTTGGTTTTATAAAAGCTGGACCCTCTTACAGTGACTTTGGAGTCCCCACTTAAGGGTGGACGTGCTATGTAAGACCTCCCAGTTCCCAGGAAGGCTCCAAATCCTTGCTGCAAGAGGGGCTCCCTAGCCACTGTGGATCTGAATGATGGTAACGTTTAGGCAATTAAGACAATTTAACCAATTTAGGTGATTGGGGATGTGTCTTTTTCTTAATCACTATTCTCTTTCTCATATAGTGATGGTTTAATGTGCGTTACCTCGCTTATTTTTTCCGCAGTTACAACTTGGTGTATAGTAAGTTTATTGTTTTATCAAATGTATCATTTCATTTCTCTATTATTTGATACTAATAGTAAACACAACCCTCTTTCCCTTGGTGTCTTGTTATTTCTGCCACCTCATTTTTGCCATCAGTTGGCAAAACATATGGCTGTTTATTTTCAGTGGTGGGCCAGAGATAATTGATTTTGATACCTCCTTTCAGGGTTCCACACACAAGGTGCTAGGACTTATCAGTGAATAAGAGAGCCCCTTGTGCCCGTGGCTCCCCAAAAGCCTCGAGAACATGTGCTTTCAGGCCCATTTTGCTCTTGAAAGCCATGAAAGGGCATCAAGAGTTAGTGCTCACTCTTGAGATTGAGTGCCATGAATTCCTCTCCAGCTATGTGTGTATCAATAGGCTTCGAAATCAATAGATCAATAAGGTACTCTACAGCTAARCCCCAAATCCGTTCACTGTCCACAAGCCTGCAGCCCTTCGGCTCCRGGGCCTGTGTTGCTCAATGGAAGTTTTGCAGACTGTTATATTGGCCCTTTTGTCACCAACTGGCCAGGAGAAATATTGGCTGCCCGACACATCTAGWGCTCCCGATCTCCCTTCATTCCTCATGATTCCCGTCCATCTCCAGATGTCTGGAGGCCTTTGAATTTCTTTACTTCCTTGTAGGGATCCGCACATAAGCTACAATGAGTTCTCAGGGAGTGATGGGAACTCTTGGCACCTTGGCTTGCCATGAGCATTGGGGACTTTTGATCTCAGGCCCCTTTTCCTCTTGGAAGCCTTTAAAGGGCATTAAGAGTGAGCGCTTACTCTTGAGATCGAGCACCATCGATGCAATCGTAGCACATTGGGTGTGGATCCCCGAAAGGAGGTATAGAAATCCATAGGCCTTGAGGTGTCAAGCAGACAAGTATGGCTTTGGACAGAAGGAGAGTGGGAGCTCTAGGTGCTTTGGCGTTGGGATATGTCAGACAGCTGGTACTTCTCTCAACCTATCAGTGAAATAAACAGTCAATACAATAGTCTGTGAATCTTCCCTTGAGCAATACAGGCCTCTGAGCCAAAAGGCTGCCTGCTGACAACAAGCCAATTTCGTGCTTATCAATAGGTATATCAATATTGAAGCCTATTAATAGGCACAGAATTTGAGGGGTTAGATCCTGTGAGTGAACACTCAGTCAATATCTTTAATGCTTTCCAAGTGCAAAAGAGGCCAGAGGGGAAAAGCCCGTGATGCCCCTGGTGAGCTGGAGACACCAAGGGTTCCCATCATTCCCTGATAAGTGGTAACACCTTCTGTTTGCATCTCTGCAAGGAGGAATGAAAATCCACAAGCYTCAAGGCATCGGGAGAGAGAGGTATGGCAACGGACAGAAGGATAGCAGGAGTTTTTGGTGTGTTGGCCTTGGGATATGTCCGGATGCCCATATACCTTCCACATTGTTGGTCAAAAAAAAAATTTTTTTTTGATCGTCTGTCACGCTTGCACTGAGCTACACAGCCCCTCAGACAAAGGGCTGCATGCCTGTTGAAAATGAGTGGCTTTGGGACTTATTGGTAGGATTCCATATTGATATATCAGTATTGAAGCCTGTAGATAGGCACAGAATTAGTGAGACATTGGTGGTACTCGATCTCGAGAGTGGGCACTCACTCGTAGCTCAGAATTAGTGAGACATTGGTGGTACTCGATCTCGAGAGTGGGCACTCACTCGTAGCCCTTGGAGGACTTCCAAGAGCTAAGTAGGCTTAAGTTTGAAAGGCCCCCGATGCCCATGGCGAGCCAGAGGCACCAAGGACTCTCATCTCTCCCCTGAAACTCGTGGTGCCTTCTGTGCAGGACTCATGCAGCAACAGGGTCCCTGTTGCTCTCATCACTGAGACAATACTAAGCTGGGAGGAAGAATTGATCTGCCTGTAGATCATCTGTAGATGCTGAGTCAGAGGTCTACTTGTGACTTTCAACAACGCCAAGTGCCAGGTTCAATACTTGGTTACAATAACCCTATGTGGCACCACAGGCTTCCATTTGAGTAGACAGAGAGCTGTGCTGAGGATCTGGAGGTGTTAATTGCGAGCCGGCACAGCATGAACTAGCAGTATGCCTAGGTGACCAAGAAGGGCAATGGTATCCTGACTTTTCTCAGGAATAAGTGTAGTCAACAACATTGGGGAAGTACTGGCCCCTGTATTTAGTGCTAGTGAGGCYGCACCTCCAATACTRTGWTCAGTTTTGGGCCCCTCGCTACAGTAAAGACCTGGAGGCTCTGAAGTGTGTCCAAAGGAGGGCAAYRAAGGTGRGGAAGAAGCTGGYGCATAGACCTTCTGAGGAGCAGCAGAGGGAGCTGGGGTTATTTAGTCTGGAGGAGACTCTGGGGAGACCTCATTGCTTTTTGTAACTACCTGGAAGGAGGTYGTAGTGAGGTGAGGGGTTGATCTCTTCTTCAAAATAACTAGCAATAGAGCAAAAGGAAAAGGCCTCAAGTTGCACYAGGGCAAGTTCAAGTTACATATTAGGAAAATTTRCTATATGGAAAGAGCRGTGAAGCAYTGGAATAGGCTGCCCAGGGAAGTGGTGGAGTCACCGTCCCTGGYAGTGTTCAAGAAACGTGTAGATGAAGCACTYAGAGACATGCTTTAGTGGACATGGTGGTAAAGGGTTTACGGTTGGACTTGATGATCTTGAAGGTCTTTTCCAAACATAATGACTCTATGTTTCTATGATTCTCTGGGTACTTAATGGGCAGKTGATAATTCAAATAGCGGAGGCCATAGAAACAGAAAAGATGTGTAATCATTTCTGCCTGCCTATCAATAAAGGTGTTGATAAAACAGAGGTAAGTAAGGTAATAATATCTATCACCCTGTGGATGCTAGGATGAAGCAAAAGAGGCCAGTGTAATCGCAACATTTCTTGTTGGAGCACCTCATTAACCAAGGCAAGGAAAGCATTTTAACAGCAGTATTTTATTTATCCTGCCAAAGTTTCCACTGGCATTAAAATAGCTAATCTGATATTTTGAGTTTCATTTTGCAACTAACATAAATTAGAATGTTTCTCTGGAGAGGTTAATTAGCTTGTCTCTTGTGTAGGTAAACCTGGAAAATCATCCAGCAGCAAGTTGTTACATGTCAGTGAATTACAAAGGCATTTTCAGATGTTAGTATTTGAAAGAYATGACCTCACATAACTGTAGGGGGAATGCCTTTACTGTAATCACCCCATATCTATACTCTTAAGAAATCCAAAATCTTAATTTTATTAGTCTTCTTTCACKAGGCATAATATCATTTTGGTGACATCTAGTGGCAGGCTCATTGCCTGCCTGCAGTTGGTATGCTTATTAAATCCTTTTGCTGGGAAGGGGCCAAACACTTCAGGGATGCTAGGGAGAAAGGAAATGATCTTCCTCTTGGAGTGGAGTGCCTTTTGATCCCTTTTGAGTGCCTGACATTGCCTGTGGCATTGTCACCTTGAKCAAACGGAAGGTCTGAGGACCTCCTTTGCCACTGACAAGATCAGCAAGGCTTCTCTGATGTTTTATCTTTCTCTCAGGGGGTCAAGCTGCAATATTCAGGACACTCGTGCTTCTTAGGGTTGAAGAGGGTTGTCATGTTATCATGACAAACACAGGAAGACTGGAAACAATTTGAACTGAGTTGTTAGCAAATATATTTTGGAGACAGTTCTCCTTTATTGTTCAGAGTGTCTTACTTGAATGGCTGGAATCTGGAAGGCAGTACGTTTGCTCTTTCTGGGTATTGCTAGCCTGTGTCTAGCCCATCACATCTTACATGGAGAAGAACAACAAGTAAAAAAAAATCCTGTCTTGCTTCGACAAACTTAAAAAAGGAACAAAAATATATGATTTAGTGGACTTGCTGCCAGGTAAGAATTGCCCTTCCAAGGCCCCTTTGCAGACATGTATTAGAGAACTGCACAGGTTTTCATGAAGTTCTTATTTGTGTGGAAAGGTAATGGTTCAGCTGTATTGGCTTCAGTTGTTAAACTGCAGTAAAAAAGCTGATGGTTAATAATAGTAACAGCTGGTTGTTCATACAGACAACTAGAAATGGCCTGACAGCTTACCAGATGTCATGTAGTTATAAAAGGGAGAGAGAGAGAATGAAGTAATTCTCACACAAGTGATGACAGGATCAACAAGGGCTACTCAGCCTAGAGAATTTACAACAGAAAGGGAGACAACAGAGACTTCACAGAATCTCAGAATGGTTGAGGTTAGAAGGGACCTCTAGAGATCATCTAGTCCAACCCCCTGCCTCAGCAGAGCACGGGGCACAGGGCGGCATCCAGGGGGGTTCTGAAGACCTCTGGAGATGGAGACTCCACAACCTCCCTGAGCAGCCTGTGCCAGGGCTCTGTCATCCTCACAGGAAAGAAGTTCTTCCTCACATGGAGATGGAACTGCYTGTGTTTCAACTTGTACCCTTGTTTCCCCTTGTCCTGTCACTGGCCAACAATGAGAAGAGCTTGTCTGCTTCCTCCCTACATTCTCCCTTCATGAACTTATACATATYAATCATGTCCCCTCTCAACCTTCTCCAGAGAAAACAGGCCCAGTTCACTCAATCTCTCCTCATACGAGAGATGTTCCAGTCCCTTAATCATCTTAGTTGCTCTCCRCTGGACCCTCTGTACGAGCTCCACATCMCTCTTATACTGGGGAGCCCAGAACTGCGCACAGTACTCCAGGTGCGGCCTCACCAGAGCTGAGCAGAGGAGCAGAATCACCTCCCTTGTCCTGCTGGCAACACTCCTTCTGATGCAGCCAGGATCCCAYTGGCCTTCTTGGCCACGAGGGCACAATGCTGACTCATGGTTAACTTGGTGTCAACCAGGACTTCCAGGTCCCTCTCCGTGGAGCTGCTTTCCAACAGGTCAACCCCTAATCTGTACTGATGCCTGGGGTTATTCCTCCCCAGGTGCAGGACCCTGCACTTGTCCTCATTGAACCTCATGAGGTTCCTCTCTGCTCAACTCTCCAACCTGTCCAGGTCCCTCTGTCCAGCCTCTCCAGCCCTCCGGAGTGTYGGCCACTCCACCCAGCTTGGTGTCATCYGCAAACTTGCTCAGGGTGCAYYCCVTGCYCTCGTCCAGGTCATYGATGAACAAATTGAACAGCACCGGGCCCAGTACTGACCCCTGGGGGACACCACTGGCCACAGGCCTCCAATTGGACTCGGCCCCATTTATCACCACCCTCTGAGCTCTGCCATCCAGCCAGTTCTCAATGTGCACTAGTCCAGACCACACTTCCGGAGCTTCTGTATGAGGATAGTATGGGAGATGGTGTTGAAAGCCTTGCTGAAGTCAAGGTAGACCACATCCATGGCTCTCCTCTTGTCCAGCCAGTCAGTCATCCCACCATAAAAGGCTATTAAGTTTGTCAGACATGACTTCCCCTTGATGAATCCATGCTGACTACTCCTGATCATCTCCTTCTCCTTCATATGCCTAGAGATGCTCTCTAGCATGAGCTGCTTCATCAGCTTTCCAGGGATGGAGGTGAGGCTGACTGGCTTGTAGTTGCCCAGCTCCTCCTTCTTGCCCTTTTTGAAGACTGCAGTGATGTTGACTCTCTTCCAGTCCTCCAGCACCTTCCCTGCTCTCCAAGACCTCTCGAATATGATGGAGAGAGGCTGAGCAATAAGCCCCAYCAGTTCCCTCAGCACTCTTGGATTCATCCCATTGGGGCCCATAGATTTATGTTTTGCCTAAGTGATCCCTAACTTCCTTGACCAGTGGAAGGTCTTCCTCTCACCCATTTATCTCTCTTTTACCTGGGCTCAGTCATTTATGGGGACCAACCTTAGCAGTAAAGACAAAGGCAAAGTAGGCATTTAGTAACTCTGCCTGCTCTGCATCCTCTGTCACCAAGGCATCCTCCCCATTCAACATTTTCCCATGTTTTCATCTTGCTGCGGACGCATTTAGAGAAACCCTTCCTGTTGTCCCTGACATCCCTTGCTAACTCTACTTCCAGACGGGCTTTGGCCTTTCTCATTGTGTACCTGCATTCTCTGACAATGTGCCTATATTCTTCCCATGTGGCCTGGACTTTCTTCCACAAGCAGTATGCTCTTTTTTTTTTCTCTCATTAAGTTTGCCTAGCAGCTCCTTGCCCATCTATACAGGTCTCCTTCCCCGATTACTCGACTTCTTTCTTGTGGAAATACACCGACCCTGAACTTGAAGAAAGTAGTGCTTGAATATTAGCCAGCTCTCCTGGACCCCCTTTCCTGCTAGGACCATGACCCAGGAGATTCTTCCAAGGAGCTCCCTGAAGAAGTCAAAGTCGCCTCTCTTGAAGTCCAATCCTACTTCTTGCGCAGCTTCCTCCATGCGGGATTGTGAATTCCAACATCTCATGGTCACTACAGCCCGGACTGCCCCCAACCCTCACATTTCCCACTAGACCATCTCTGTTTGTTAGTATCAGGTCTAGCAGCACCTCTCCCCTTGTTGGCTCATCAACTACTTGCACCAAGAAGTTATCTGCAATGTTCTGCAGGAACCTCCTGGACTGTCTGTACCTGGCTGTGTGGTTTTCCCAGCAGATATCAGGATGGTTGAAGCCCCCAGGAGGACCAGGGCCTGAGATCTGGAGGGGCTTCTTTCAGCTGCCCGTAGAAGACCTCATCCGCTTCCTCATCCTGGTCAGGAGGCCTATAGTAAACTCCCACAACAGTGTCACCCCTATTGCCTTGCTCTTTAATCGTTACCCACAGGCTCTCTGCCCAGGCCCCATCCTGCTCTGTGCTGAACTCTATACATTCAAGTTGCTCTCTCACATAAAGAGCAACTCCGCCACCTCGTCTTCCTGGCCTGTCCCTCCTAAAAAGCCTGTAGCCCTCCATGGTCACATTCCAGTCATGGGAGCTGTCCCACCATGTCTCAGTAATTGCGATGAGATCATGGCCCTGCAACTGCACATGCATCTCCAATTCTTGTTTATGCCCTATGCTGCATGTGTTTATATAGAGGCATTTGAGTGGGGCTCCCAAGGTGCCTCTCATTCTTGTTCTGGCAGCTGCAGCCAGACTGTGTGGGCCTACAGAAGTTCTTGTATTTTGCCATTTGGCCTCTTCAGTCCCAGAGCGCCCTTCACAGGCTCTAGGCTTCTGTGAGTGGTGTAACAGGCCATCRGCCACCCCATTGATAGTCCCTTCCCCCCTCGAATCTAGTTTAAAGCCCCCTCAGTGAGCCCTGATAGGTCCTGACCCAGTGCTCTCTTCCCTCTTTGATAAAGATGGATCCCACTGGGTACCATCATGCCAGGTGCCATGTAAGGCTTCCTGTTACCGAAGAAGCCAAAGTTATGGCGATGACATCAGCCGTGGAGCCACAGGTTGATGGACAGCACCCTGCTATTCCTTTCTATATTGCTGGCAGTGCTGGGAAGAACAGAACAGAAAATGACCTCTGCACCTGAGTTTCTGATTGTCYGCCCCAGTTCCCTGAAGTCCCTTTTGACTGCCCTCAGGCTACGTGTCGCTGCTTCCTCTCCTCCCACGTGTAGGACCATCACAGGATAATAGTCCCTGGGTTGAACCAGGCTGGGAAGTTGCCTGGTGACATCCCTAATCTGGGCCCCAGGAAGGCAACAGACCTCTCTTAAGGTAGGGTAGAGTTACAACAAATAAATGCCACTGGCAGCAGGGAATTGGAATTACATCATCTCCTCTGATGTAAAAATCGGGAAACAGAATAAATTTAGATAGAAAACCATGAGAAGGTGCTTTGTACTTAGTTAAATATTGTGGAAGAGACTTCAGTCCTATTTTTTCCCTCTTCTTCCCCTTTTTCCTCTATCTTCTTTCCCCTGTTCCCTTCTATCTTCTACAGTTCTTGCTTGTTTTCTTTGCCTCCCTTGTGTAGTCAGGTCCTACTCTCAGTTCACTGGGACAGGCATTTTCTGTGTTTAGTGACCAGTTATTTAGGTGTTCTGCTTCATTTCAATCCCACAGAGCAAGTGGTGGGAGAGGGAAAGGAGAAGCAGATACTGCAGTAAAAATAAGAAAAAATCACTGGCCTATTTATAAAAATCCTCTTTTATATGTTAGCATTTCTATCTCACTGTTCTCTCTTAAGTTCTTCCTCATAGACAATAGTATGTTATTCCTCAAAGACCTAGTAATTTACTAGCTACCTAGTAATACAAAAAAGCTTTAATCTCTTGCAAAGCAGTGCACTCTGTGGTCAGCCCCAGTCTATCCCATTAGAATATGAAACCTGCTTCCTGACTGAGGGATTCCCTTCTGTGATTCACTAGGGATTCCCCTCCGTGAAATGCCAAGTGTTAGTAGAGAGCAGAGAATGTACAGCTTATGCTGGAATTTATCTCAGTTTTAATTGGAAACATGCAGAAAGTTATTGTGAGCTTTTATTAGAGCAGCCTGGCTAATTCCTAGTAAGTGATTTGAACAGCCATCCTAAAACACCAAAATATCAGATCGAGTGATTGATATTCAGCTTACAAAGTTACAGAAGCTCCCGAGCATATGGCAAAACATGTTTTTACCCTCTGTCTTTACAGCTGTTGCAGTCCGTCAGTACCTAGAAGTTTATTTTAGATACCCAGCATTGTCATAGGAGCATCTAGGTAACACAAGTGAGCATTGCACAAGAGCTGCATATATTGTTGTCACCCAGGAGCAAACCATCAGCAACATTATAGCTGCCTGCACTGGAGGGCAATGAATCGTGTGATTCATATCAGGACACTGTTTTTGAAGAAAATCTCATGATTGTCTCTACTCACATTGACTCAAGCTATAGGATAGGCTTGGAGTTTGCTCTCTGGATGCCCTTAGGATAACACTAAACCAGAGGTATCCATCAGCAGGGCTCTTAAGATACCTTAGTTCCTGTGAGGACAGGAAGTCCACAAGACTAGCCTGGAGCTAGTTGACCATTATCCCCTCAACACGTGTGTAGGTTGTGTGCTGGCATCTCAGAAACAGCTTCTATTGCACAGCACCGTTTCCTAATGTAAACCCTAAGGGTGCTGAAAGTACTATTATATCCTTATTAGGACTTAGTTAATTTAACTTTCATCATATTTTTCAAATGTATATGTATATAAGTCTATTTGTATATATAAGTCTATATGTATACAAGTCTATTTCTGCCTCTCTCTAGTGTTTCCCTTACTATAATTACAATTCAAATGCAGTTATTTTAAATTCCTCCTTAACAACAATAAGTATTAGACATCATGTCAGTACCTTGTKCACCTATTCTCTTTTCTCAGTATTATGTATTGTGTGGCCTGGTTTTCAGTATTAATGAAGCTTTCTCATAGTTTGCATTTTTTATTGAAATGAATCCATCGTCTTAAGATCTCTTCAGTATCATAGAATCACAGAATGCTTAAGATTGGAAGGGACCTGTAGAGATCATATAGCCCAACTCCCCTGCACACGCAGGCACCTAGAGCACGTGGCACAGGGCTGCATCCAAGCGGGTTTTGAGGATGTTTCGTCCTGGGGATCTATTGGGCAGCCCGTACTCTTTCCRGCTCATCACTGAAACAAACGGAAATATCAAAAGTCTCCAATGTTTCTGTGGAGCAACAAGGACCCTCGAGAAACAAGGCCAAATGCCTGCTGACAATGAGCGGCTTTAGGACTATATCGGTAGGGTTCCAGATTGATCTATCGATATCGAAACTTAGTGATTGGCACATAAATGGAGAGGCTTTCAAGGTGCTCGATCTCAAGAGCGAGCACTCACTCTCAGTACCTGATGTCATGCACAAAACTTAGTCCTTTTGCTACAGTGGCTGAAGTTACATATGTCTTCTGTATAAATACAGATCGGGAAATGTTCATAACATAGCTATTTACAGAAGCACAGTGAATCTTTGTCAATAAAGGCAAATTTTGTGGAGGAATGTGTTTTAAAAAGACTTTTTTCTTCTATAATTATTTAGTTAATGTGTTGTAGTCAGTAGAAGTAAGTTTACATATATATTGTTGTAAAATTTTACTGTATGACCGTATTCACCTAAAATCTAAAGGATAGTGGGATGTCTATTAATATATATTCACATAATTCCTTAATTCAGACATGCACAGTCAGGAAAACAATGTTACAACTTTTTAGAGAAATCATTTTATCGTGATCTTGAAAAATAGTGGCTTATCTGCAGACTCACAGGTGGAGTAAGATGGATCTTTGAGTGGCTAGRAGGCTACAAAGTCTCAAGGAACTCCAAATGTTTAAAATTCATCTTGATTCCTGACAAATGCGTGTTTGCCTGTCCAAGGGGGATAAAGTATAAACTTTTAAGGATGATCCTAAAAATATCAATAGGCTTTGATATGCTGACAGTCTCCTGGTGCATCCAAAAGCTGCTGCAGGAGTCAGTCTCTACAAGCTGCTGTAGCAGAAGATGGTGAGTCAGCAGGCAGGAAAGCACACACACATACACGCAAACCATCAATGTGTGTTTTACTGTCCTTCATGCTGTCCTTCCAAAGAAACAAAYGCTTGGTTTTAAAACAGACTGTTTGGACAAGTTGTCCAAGGATCACTCCAATTGTCTTGAAGGAAATGACTTTTTAGCTCCAGTGGACCATGTTGCGTTAACTATGGGAACTGTGGCTCAGGTGCTCTTTGGAGAGCACTTTGGCTCTGTGCTCTAAGGACCAAATGAAGCCAGGGAACCAAATGAACTGGTGCTCCTGATGAATGCAAGTTTCCTCACTTGTGGCAAGCACTTCATGAGAAAATACAAAATGTAGGGTAGTGTGCTAAACACTACAGATCCTCACTTGGGAAGTTGGGGAAAAGAACAGCATAGACAAAATATATTCCAGGCACCCTGAACTTCTTTCAGTGTAGATTTTTTTTTTTTTTTTCATATCTTGTATTTCACATATAAGCCAAGGTTTGGAGCTTATAGCAATAAATTGTTGTTTGTTTGTTTGTTTGTTTTTCGGGTCAGGACTTTGAACATGCTGCAGGAATGCACCTCAAACCTTGCAAACKTGTGCTGGCACCTCTGGCTGGTTCTGTTAGATCCAGCTGGATGGTGGGAAAGGCTCGAACTGTTTTCTGCAGGAACGGAGAGATCTTTCAGTCAAGACCCAGCTGGAAGATCTGTGACTTAGGAGTGTTGAGCTAAAATGATTTATTCTCTTTCAGCTGGCAAAATGAAACCAGAAGGTTGCAGCTTCCAGCTCCACTGATGCGGAGGAACAGAGAAGAAAAGGTCCTTCTTCTTCTCACCACCAAGTTAAAATGGTATGAGAGTGGGTAAAACCTGACTATGTGGATGGAAAATCAAACATTTTAATTTGTTGTTGGATGATAGATACAAACTCACCACCACAATTCTATTACAATGGTAGAAAGTAGGTTTTTGTTTTATGAAAAGTGTTTATACAAATCTCACTTGTCTGGCAAACGAAATTTGGATAAAACTCAACCTGCACTGCAGTGCAAGTGACTATGTAATGTAGTTTTAACTCACTAGGATAAAGATCAGTGAACAAGATAAGGGTTATTAGCTGGCATTAAAACATAGTTTATAGTTGGTCTGATTTCTTTTAAAGTGTCTGCCAGTAATTCAGATGACTGAATTCTAGTGTGATTGAAGACCTTAAGGTTTTTTTCTTTTTGCAGTGTAAATACTCCTCAAATATGCTTCCTTTGTCAGCAAAGATGTGAAAAGGATACAAAAATATTAAAGTGACATAAAGTCACTTTCCTGGAGACATTTGGCTTTATTGGCTCTTTGAAAATCATTGCCATAAGTGTGGCTTCAGTGGCACTGAATATAGTTCTTTGGAGCAAAGAAATGGAATTAGAAGCAGCAGCACAAGGGATTGGTTTTGAGAGCAGGAAAAGAAGATGATGGAGCTGGGGAGAGTCAAGCATGAGAAAATAGCATCTTAACATCATTACAAAGTATTGCAAGCTACTGGTGATTGGTACTGTGGGCAGAAGTGATGGTTTTCTCAGTGCAGCTTCCAAAAGATGCTTGGAAAAATATTCAGAGGCTAAAAATGAGAATTCTGGCCAACATTCAGCTTTATACTTATTCAAAGCTGAACTTTACAACAGCTGCAGTTATAACACAGTTTAGCAGATCTAACACTTTGAGATGTGGAAAATAAAATTCAGGATGAATTTTAAGAATGTAGGGAAATGACTAGTGTGGCAGATGTAGATTTAGGGTATTCTGAACATTCTGAAGGATTTGTTTTTAATGTGAGGCATATACCTTCACACTCTGCAACATGTGCTCTGGTTCACTGACAGATCCGCTTTGCACAGTCCCTCTGGAATATTGCCACTCATGAAGTCTATAAACAGACAGTCAAGGTTTTTGTCTGTCAGGACTGTACTTTATTCTATTTACTGCATAGTCTGTTGGAGTGGGAAGAAAGGGAGTTGATCAAAAGGAGCATGCAGTTCTCTCTTCTCCCCACCTTCTCTTTATTTATTTATTTTTTGAACTTAAAAGTTTTCTGAACTTTTTCTTGTTCTCAGATATCTTTTTTTTTTATTCCTTTTCCAAATATGAATGTTTGCTGATCCCAGCAGGAGAGGGACAGGGTGAGCAGCTGTTGAAGACAGATGATAACGCCCCATCATTCCTGTGAAGAAGGACTAAAGAGATAAGGATCCCTCTTGTGATTACCTTTACTGGTAGGGCATAGGGAATATGTCACAAAAGAACCAAAAGTGTGCAGAGTATCTTGCGATCTGTTAACTTGAAGAGGAGGGAAGAAGTTGGTGCTGAGCTGACATAAATAGCATGGGCCTTTAGGAATGATAATAGGGAAATTTGCCTTTATATTGTATATTAAATATGAATGATGTGTATGTGTTTTTACAGCTCTGGTAGAATTCATTTAAGACAAAAATCAGTGTGTACGATATATGTATTATGGTAATATTCTGTATGGGCTACTTCATGTATGCTAGCTTTTAAGTAAGACAAAAAGCTACAGGCAATAAAATCTTAGTGCTAGCACTAGGAAGTAACACGAGAGTGTTGATTCAGATGATTATTCTTGTAAATTCTTTTTATAATCCCTCTCAAGCTGAAAGTTATTCTGTAACTATTCACACTTTATAGTCTCTAGGATGGAACAACGTGGAGGAAGCTAAAGAAGTTCACTTCTAGGATAGGCCAAGTAAACTGCTTGCAGAAAACTTTCAATAATCAAATTTTTTTTTCTGTAGGAAGCGCCTTGTCTCTTTTGGAATCCCTTTCTAGGAAAGGGTCCTTCAATGACAATTTGAAGTGAAATGATTTGGATGGCAAAACTACAATGGAAATATTAAGATTAGGAAGATAAATTCCTCTTGCAGTAGGGGGTAATTCAGACACAATTTTCAACAGATGGAAAGTTAGAAAAAGGAGAGTTCACCTTCAGTCCTTGACTGCTKCTCATGATTTACTGAAGTTTATTGTAAAACCACTGGCTTGTTGTTCATCTCAAAACCAGCTAAGCTGCAGTTCAAGCTGATATTCCCGTATCCAGTAAAGAGATGGGAACTAGAGTGGGAGAGGAAGGATGAGGGAGGAAAAGGAGACACTATGTAAGAAGAGCATGAAGTGAATACATCAGATCTCTGCTGATGTTTCATCTCAGTGAAAAGCATGATTTCATAGAGTCAAAAGTTTTCAGTCAGRTTTATATGTCTCATTTCTGGTATTACCCCGGAAGTGTTCCAAATGATATGTTCCAGATCTGTTTTATTTCTTCTTTTTTMTTTTTGTTTTTCTTCTGTGCTGCTAAATTCTTTTTCAAGTGAAAGTGTTATCTAGGTCTTTGGTCTTTGGAGTCACGAGCAATTCCTTCTTTGTGCACTGTGTGGAGCTATTGCTGCACAGTCACAACCGCGTTTGTGGTGCTCTGCTGGCAGCTGAGACCAGGTTTTTGACTATCACTGTCTGAAGATTTTCCTTTCAATTATAGCACTTCCTATCGTAAAAAAAGAAAAAAAAAAAGGGGGAAAAAAAAAAAGGGCTCCATTTTCTGGCTTGCCCTAAGAAACATATGGAACACAGTGTGAGTATAATATTTTCTCTTATTTCTTATTTGATATGGTCATTCTTGTGCCTTTAGTATTACTGGTAGCCTAGTGTAATCTCCCTGCATTTTCCATGTGTAGTATGATTCCCGTTAAACAATAGCAACAATGCGACAGCAACGTGACAAAACTCCATGCCCTTCTTTGAATGTGAAAGTGATTGAATATGTTTCAAATTTTTACTTTTTATGCTTAGAGCTTAAAATATGACTTTAAAATATGACAATATTTGTGTTCCTTTTCTTCAAATCTCTTTGCAGCCTAAGAGATGTGATTTGTGCTGCTTGGCTTCCCTGTTGACAGAACTATCCCAAAGATTTCTCTGTATTTGTCCAGCTGTATGCATCTTTGGATCAGCTTCTGAGGGGCCATGATCATATCTGGATGTGGGAAGGGATGCCAGGCCCTCAGAACCAATCAGGATTTAACCCTACTATTTTTGTGTGACTTAGAGCCAGTCCCTGAGGTGTGGAGTCAACCCAGCAGTGGAGCTGCAGATCAAGAATTCTTCAAGAAATMTAGAAGTCTTATAGTGTCCTTTTCCCCTTTTTGTCCTATGGAAAAAAATATATTGCAATGAAAAGATGCAACAGCAAGTCTCATTTTCAGTGCAATTACATTATCTGCCACCTATGGTTATTGATTAAATTGACTTCYATTCAGGAAGGCAAGAAATGGTGATGACTGTTTCAAATCTCCAGAGCTTCAAATAGAAGCTCTAAAATTGCTTCTGGCTGCGTTGCTTGTGGCATAGTTGCCACAGCTATGGCAGGTAGTGTTGGAAAATCTTTATGATGCCCTCTGCTCCGGCCCCACTGCAGAGCCAACCGCTCAACAACTTATTGAGTCTACATCTGCCATTGTAACAGATTGAATTGTAACAGATTGAATTGTAACAGATTGAATTCTAGCAAGAGGGGACAAATTCCTCATATAACACATGCATGGAGTGACAGCAACATGCTGGCATCCTACTGCCCAGCAGTTCGGTCAAGCAAGCTATCCATGGTTGGTCATTACCCAAGACTGTCAGTCTGGTTCTGTGCACTGCCTATTTGGGGATAAGATGAAGACTGATGGGGACTGATAAAGGTATTTCCCTCTTTTCTTTCTTTCTTTC
>NW_020455071.1:18226-162793 GCF_003342845.1 Nothoprocta perdicaria
TCTTTCTTTCTTTCTTTCTTTCTTTCTTTCTTTCTTTCTTTCTTTCTTTCTTTCTTTCTTTCTTTCTTTCTTTCTTTCTTTCTTTCTTTCTTTCTCAGAAAGGAAGCAGGAAGCAATTGAGATCCTTCAGGGACGAATGTCTGAAAGAATATTAATTAAGACCAAAACAAGGCAGGGAGGGAGGGGACAGTTTTGCCCTGCAGTCTGAAGGTGAAGTTAGGGATGAAGATTGCCAGCAGTACAACTAGGTGATTACTTGAGGAACAAATATCAGATGTACTGCATCTGTACCATCAATGAAGGTGGCATCTTTTAGCAAAATTTAAGAGAGGATTTGTTACGTAACTGACTAAAAGGGACTTTGAAAAGCAAATGGAGATCCTGCCTGCTATGGTGAGATTCCTCCTGTGCTCATGGACAGAGGCCTTGGTCTTTCTGTATGAAGACGTGCCTGACACCATCACCTTTTCCTCCTCCTACAGGGGAGGGGTTGTTGTCAAGACTCCAGATTTGACTAACTGCTCAAGTTGAAAGAGTAACAGTACCAATACTGGTCATTTCTAATATTCCTGCTGAAACCAAGGCTCTACAAAGCTGCTTTCTTGCAGTGCTTACAAGAATATGTGTGACTCGACAAGTCTCACCCAGGTCTGCTTTTCTTCTAAGCCCAGTAACTTGTGACATACAGAAGGGCATTGAGTCTTGACTGAAGCAAAGTAAAACAAAACAAAGCAAAATAATCCCCAGCTTCATCTCCTAGCAGTTCATTTCAATGGGTAACTGTTACAAATGTGTACCTTGCTTCTCATTTTAAATCACCTGGATTTAACTTCCAGCAAGTGACTTTGATTTTATCTTTCCTTGCTAGTTTGAGTCACCCTTCACTACCTGGSATTTCCTCTCCATGAAGGCTCTTCATATACCATACAGCAAAATGATTGAGGGCAATTAGAATTAGACATAAATTATTGGCAAGAGCCTCAGACCGGAGTTTGTTTTCTTTCATAAAGAAACAATGTTTGTGCTGTTGGCTTTCTGCATCTTGCTAGAAAACACTGGTCTCCTTCCTGCTGTGAAGATGACAAGCTTCARCCTGGGGCAAATCCATGGGAACAGCAGTTCCGAGGGCAGAAATCTGCAATTTCACACTGCAAAAGCAGCATTTGCTGGGAGGAGCGAGGAGGTTTTACCCTGGCTCCAATCCACATGCATTCTTCAAAATAATCCTTTCACATGGAAATCCCTGCCAAGTGAAGACTGCTAACTCTGACTAGCATGTCAGCCGTGGTACAAGACACAGAGTTTTGTATCATTGGATGTATGTGACACAAAGGAAAAAAGAGTTTTGTTTTGAATTGGTTATTGCAGCACGCAGAGATTCTTTGTGCAAGCGGAGGAAAGGGGGGAGCAAGTATAGGAAAAGAGAGCTAGATTTATTAACATCACTTTYGAATAATCAGTTTTCTGCTTAGGGCAAAATAACGAATCTCAAATTTCCCTGCCTCAGAGTCACCACTTGAGTCTCTTGCCTGCTCTATGTAAAGCCCCAGCCAAGAAAGCACACCTGCATTAACTCCTCTGCACATAGTTTATTGAAGTAGTTTTACTCCAATACTTTTTCTTTAGTTTCCCATCATCAGCAAAACAGAAGTCAGTTTTTCAGCAAGGCCATCCCAAAGGCTGGTTTTAAATCCCTTTTATGATGAGCAGACAAGGCAGATGCTACTCTATGGCCAGCACCATAGACACCTATGAATATTTTTGCCAGCTAGAAGGACTGTTCAAAAGAGCAGAAAAGCTTCTGAAGGGCTTCCCTGCTACTAAGAGGCAGTGATTTAACTTCCTGTTGAACTTCAGTTACTGCACCCCATGCAGTAGATTTGAGGTATGAGAGTATGGTGCCCACAGCAGCACCTGCTGCTGGAAGTTCCACTGCAGGGATCTCCTGGGAAGAGGAGGGTCAAAACCAAAACTACTTCGTGAGCCAGGGATTCTCATGTCACTTGGGGAAATCCTCAAAGAGATAACTCTCAGAGTGGTTCTAAACAAACACTTGAACACACCATGGACTCGAAGTGCCCTGCTTCCTCTTCCTCCTCTTCTTCTCCCTCCTCTTCCTCTTCTTCCCCCTCCTCTTCCTCCTCTTCTGTTCTTCCTCTTATTCTTCTGCTTCTTCTTCCTCTCCCTCTTCTTCCTCTTTCTCCTCTTCTTCCTCCCCCCTCCTCTTCCTCTTTCTCCTTTTCTAACTCTTCTTACTTTTCTTCCTCTTTTTCCTGTTCTCCTTCCACTTCTTATTATTATTACATGAGACAAAGAAAGCCTCATAACAAGGATAAACAGCTACAGCTGTCATTTGTCATGCRACGACAGAATAGGCAATGGGAGGTCATCAACCAATAGAGTAGCTTCCTGGGAAAATGGAGGGTGTCTTATGTCAAATTCCCAGACGATTTCAAGAAATTTCTTGAAGAAACAAGAATTACAAGAAACATACTCTGTCCTACAGAGGAATTCTGAAAGCAAAATGGTCTCTATGGATTTTACTTTGTGGGAAATTTCTTATTCCAAAGCTTATGTCAAGCACTATCAAAAGTGTGTAATATGAACAGGAAAAAATTCTCATCTTAGGTTTATGGTCAGTTTTCGTGGCTTCTTAGGTACCCTTAATCTTCTCTTGAGAAAGCTAAATTATGTATCAAGGGAAGGACCTAATCTCTGTTGGACCCTGTGTATGGCAGCACACCTGGAAAGACGAAATTATTTCAACACAAATAAGAGAGAAACTAAGAGTGATGCACTTCCTTCTGAACCTCATTAGAGATACTAAGAGTCACATATCACAAGGTGAGCTTTCTTTCCGATTCTTCTATTTTGTTGTACAGTTCCTTGTATGAGGTTACCAAGCTTGAGCTCATGCAGCAAGGATTCCTCATATTATTTGGTTATTTAAGACTGAGAACTTCACTTTTTTCAAAAATTTTACAGCCTCAAATATTTTCTTTTTTAAAATTATTTACAAACAGTTTATAACATACCAATCTTGTGCATGAATTGCCTTTGAACTGAATGATTCTTATCTCTCCTTCTATTGTTTTAATTTTTTTAACAGTCATACCGAATAGGRTATTTTTAATTTTAAAATGTTGACCATTTTAAAAGTCTTTAGTATTTATTTTAGGGTTTCCTTTTCTTTCTTTTCAAATGAGAAGTGATTTTTATCCCTGTCTCATTTCAATTCTGTAGCTGTCTGGAAGTCACTTACATTTTAAATGCCTGACAGACGTTGCTACAGGCAGGCTTGCATGGTGGCTATGTCTCTATGAGCAATTTGTGGCAGGAGAGCTTGCCACACTCCAAACCTTCATGGTAGCTTCATGGCTAATAAAGGAGAGGGCACGTCTCTTTTCCTATTTTTCTCCTCATTACTTTCCATAGCTTCCTGTTCTTATTTTCAGTCTAATATGCATGTCTGTTTTCCATCATTTAAGTTTCTTTCCCTCCCTGTGGCTTACCTTGTCATTAATCCATAAATATCTCTTTCACTATATGTTGCTGTTCATTAGGGTATTTAGGACTCTTCCAGGTGTTTTTTTCTAATTGGAACAAGAATGTTTGAGGGTGAAAAGAAGACAAGAGAGAACATGGTGGTGGGGGGAGAAAGATGTGGTTTGAAGGGGGCATAATAATGCAGATTTTACAGCTGCCAGAGGAAAGAGTTTCCCTGAAAGCAAGAGGCAGCTCGGTGAAAGAAGAAGGGAAAKGGAAAGGAAATAGGTGAAAGATAGGTGAAAAAATCTGTAAAGAATGTTATGAAGTGCTRGTTAGTTAGTGCAAAGTCATATGTATATTCTAATCTACTAATTACTATTTTGTGGCATATCTTTATTTATGCAATCATGTATCACTAATCAGAGCTGACTTACCAAGAGCAAAACAATAGGTGTGTAATGCAAAATTTAAGTGGCGATTAAGGTCAAGCTTTTTCTCACTCACAGAATGGACAGGAGAAAGTAGTCCCTTTGAGGCTTAAATTTTCTCGTAGGTGTCCTATTTGAATGAAGCAAGCTCTTCCCCCAGCAGAAGAGGTTTAGGTGCATCCTCTCCAGATGCCTCCCTGCCCCTGTGCACAGGGAGGTGATGAGGGTTGGTGAGACTCTCTGGGTTTGACCCATTTGGAASAGGGCCTAAGTTAAATAAGCCCTGTTTTACAATAATACCTGTTTGTGTAGATGGAAAGGACTGAATAAAGAGCAGCTTCGCTGCAGCTTTCAAACAACCTTGTCCCATTCCATACAGTATGAAATCTCATTYCAACAGTTAGCATGAATGGCATCTATGATGGAAAAGAAAAAAAAAGTTTTAAGAACTTTTATTCCTTTTTTTCCTTATATCCACAAACACAGACTAGGCAAGCTAGGCTCTTAAAGAGTTTTTCTTACAGAGCACATCTTCCTGCTCATYTGTCTTCCAGGTGAAGAGTGGGTCTAATAATAATAGTGGCTTAATGAGCTAATAACCATAGGAGTGATGAATTTAATTATTCCTTACTGACCTATTTTTTATTGTCATGGTGGATTTTTCCTAAAAGGAAGAGAGGTCAAGATCAGCAACCATGGTACCTTTCAGTCTTTCTCTGCAGAAAAAAAAAAGAAATTGATAAGTAGTTTTAAAAATTGACCAATGACAGTGAGCTAATATATTCTGAAATTATTTAAAAATAGTTTTAACATTTATTCAAAAAACACACTCAAGCTTCATGTGCACTACACACAAAATATTGTTTTTAAATTAGTTTGAATTTGAGAGCTCTGAAGACACACTGGAAATACCTGTCTGGAAGTAGTGACAGTGAAGGTTTCTATGCTGTTGAGTACTATAAAATRCTATTTTTGTTAGCCACTGTTTGCTGAGGTTTTTTTACTATTGTCATGATGTTTCTAGGTTCAAGACATTTCTGAGTGTGTGTTTTGTTTGGAAATATAGTCACCAATTATAGTAATGCTTTTATACAGCTGCAGATGTTCATGTGCAATTTATGACAAAGTCCCTTGATCTTGGCTCTTTCTTTCTGCTGCCACCACCCTTTAGTTTCTCTGCTTTCTTTATAATTTTGATTATTAGTGATATTGCTTAAGAACAGAACCATTTCCATTTTAAACAGAAAATGAACCATGAAGTGTGTGTAAGAAAAAAAGAGAAAAATCAGAGGTGAAACCTGTATGGCAACAAAATAATTAGAATCCATGCTGAAAAGTGAAGACCTTGCTAGCCTTCATCTACTACTTTTCTCTTTAAAAGAATAAGCTATGAAAGCCTGGGCTGAAATACACATACCTTTACAACAGATGCAGTGAAACCCTTTGTGTATGAAATTCAAGTAAAAAAAAATCAGCGAAGTTAGAAATTGCTCATGAGAGTTTTGGGGCCCATCATTTTAGCCAGGTGTCCTACATGTTTTTACTGACGTGATACCATGTTAACAGACCAGAAAGGTGTATTTACTAACGTAAGGAACTGGATGGATAGCAGCATACAAATGGTAATAGGAAAACATAAAATCACAGAATCACAGAATGGCTGAAGTTGGAAGGGACCTCTAGAGATCATCTAGTCCAACCTTCCTGCTCCAGCAGGGGCACCCAGAGCACGGGGCACAGGGCGGCATCCAGGCGGGTTTGGAAGATCTCCAGAGAAGGAGACTCCACAGCCTCCCTGGGCAGCCTGTGCCAGGGCTCTGTCACCCTCACAGTGAAGACGTTCTTCCTCATACACAGATGAAACTTCCTGTTTTTCAGTTTGCATGCATTACCCCTTGTCCTGTTGCTGCCCACCAACAAGAAGAGTTTGGCCCCAACCTCTTTACATTCTCCCCTCAGGTATTTTTACATGTTAAGATCTCCTCGCTGAGAGTAGATCCTCTTCTCAAGGCTAAACAGATCCAGCAAATGACTCTGCTGCTTGAGGCAAACAGCTTTCAACAAAATCTCTTACGCAGATTTTCTTCTAAGTATGTAATTGAGACGCCTGTATTAAGACACCTGCATTTGAAGGTATGCTAAAGTTGCTTAGTTAGTGTACAGGAATATGGTAACAATACGCAATTTCAGAGGCACTTCCCTCAAGGTAGGAGGAAAGAAAACCCAAACAAGCAAACATAAACTTGCTGCTGTCTGTAACTTTCTATTAAGATCTTTCTGCATGCTTGTAAAATGTGTGTGATACTAGCAGCATTGTTGCCTTGCTTGCTTCCAAGGAGTCGTGCAAGGAAAATTGTATGTCTTGAATATCACAGTGACTGAGGTTCTTGATCAGTCCCTAAAAAATCCCTACTTATCTTGGGGAAAATTCAAAATGCATCAAAGCAAGATAAGGAACCTCAGATAACATAGTTTTCAGACTCACAGTGCTGAAGGGAACCCACCTAACTGTTTTCCCTTTGAGAGGGAATTTCCAGGAAGGAGAGAGGGACAACAAAATATTTGTTTTTGAAAACAGCAGACACAGAACTCTTGAATAGTGACAAGTTCATGTTACCAGAGTAGGAATGCTTGGAGCTTCCTATGCTTCCTTACTAGGGAAGAGCAGCCTCCTCGCTGCCTCCTCGAAGACTGCCCATGGTCATTGTTCACTRGCAAGGAAGGAAGGAACGGTATTCTCTTGAAAATCACAGATAGTCTGTCACATGAGAATGCCTTATCCTTGCTGTAATTCCTGCTGAATAAATAAACATCATCTATAGTGAAAAAAAATCACAGATGTCTTGCTATTTTCCTGGGTAGGCATTGTGCAGATGAATCCTCTGTTGTGAGTCTATCGAATAACCATCAGCTTGGCAGAGTATGTTCATCTTGTTTGACTATAAAATGCAGCAGGTAAGTGCACTAAGGCTTAAGTTTCTCTAATTGACTATGGTGTCACAGAAATGGTCTCTGATGTTTTGCTGATTGAGATGGTGGTATGGCAAGATGCAAACACCACATACCTGTAGCATTCTTCTCTCATTGAAAGACTCCACGTGGTCTTATCAGTAGCAGTATTTTGAGCTTTTTGACCTAGGATAAAGAATGTACAAGATCTATGTCCTTGCTAGTGTCAATGGAAACATTGCTAAAGGTCCCTAGATCAGTGTTTGTAGTTTCCTTAGCCGATATCCATACTGGCTGGTAGAATAGGGCCAATTAGCTGCAAATCACTACCACTATTTCAAAGACACTTTATTTTCCTCTGCCTCCCTATCAATGACAATATTGGACAGTGAGGAAGTGGAAGAGGCAGGGACGGTGGGAGGCAGAGAGTCTTTCCACCCTGATGCCCCAAACTGGAAAATTAACATGAATCAGAGTACAGAGGTTTAACCTAAGCAATCTATCAGATAAGCCTTCGGGATAAGCTCGTTGAAAAAAGGCTTGCGGACTACCTGGCAGGACCTTGTGTTGACACAAGAGTGATCTGTCTCACATGTTATTTGCCTTACATGAAATGACCTATATAATAAAATCTAAGCTAAGAAAATTGTACACACTTGTGCATAGGATGTGGGGAAAAAAAAAACAGATTTTCAATAAATTCTGTTTATTTGTAAAATTTGAAGTGTTTGTTCTGTTTACAATTGTCTCCCCTTGCAGAAGGGAAAATCCTGAAAGATCATACATTTCCTAGAGGAACTGTTTAAAAAGCAAAAAGTAAGAGTTTAGACTGCATTCATTCTTACATAGTCTCATTTAAGATCAGAATTAAGTAAAATGCACTCTTTCRGTTTATAAAGCTTTGTTCTCTTTGCTTACTGCAACTTCTCTCTGTCTTCATAACTCTTACCTATAAAACTTTCATGGGGTAAAGTTGGTGCTACTACCCAGTCACAGGGCAGGATGTTCAGAGGTCTGGTAGGGTGCTCCTATGAATTTCTGAAGTTGAAGTTTGGCTGACTTCAGATGTTGTAACAGCTCCTGCAAGTCTCTCCTTATACTGACCTAACTGAGCTGTTTTAAAATAACAGGATTACAAAGGTACATGTCAACTGTGCACAGATTAATGTGCAACCTGTTCCATCTGCCTACTCAGCTATCCCTTCTCCCAGCCTCCAGTGAGAGAGATATATACTGAGGTAACAACAAACTTCTGTGGGATTTGATTTTTGGAGGTTTGTATCCTGTGCTTGGGAACAGCACCTCTTGATCTGTGTTCTTTCTAAGCCTCAAAATTATTCTTGTCTCCATCATAAAGCATAAATTTATGAATTGAAATATTCGTTTTGATTCACTTTTAAGTGGAAATAAACCTCACCAGAGTTTACCCTCTTGAAAGCATACACTTGCATGCATTTTTAGCTTCTCCTCGACTTCATAATGATACTTAGAAATGTTTTTAAGTGTTTCTATTTTTCACCTTTCAGAAAGTTTTTTTAAAAACTTTTTGTAGTAAATTGCTTAAAAATGGCAGGAGAGGAAAAGGGAGGAAAAAGGCTGAATTTAATAGACTCTTTGGGAATTTCACTGCTGACTTCAGTGGAACCAGGATTTCATCTCATGTAAGCATTGAGCTTATTTTTTTCTATGAAGAAAACAATTTTGACCTAAATTAGACTTCTTTCGCAATATCTATGCTTGAATGTAGAAGTAGATCTTTTGTTTGTTCTGCACTACTAACAAACTTAGCTCCCTTAGACGTGCCCTTTCAATTTCTTCAAGTGATCTGTATAATCTGCCTCATTGCAATGCCTCCGCAAAAGAAAGCAAAAAATTAATTAGTGCAATTTGGGGGAAAATAAATAAAGTAATATCACAAGAGAAAGCAAGCAATTACTGCTTGTAAAGCATTTAGTCACCCTTGGAGTCACTCTTTCACTCAACTTTTTGCTGTGGATTTCATGTACTTAGTATAGCTCTAGCAATAGCCACAGCTATGAGTTCATATGTACTATGGTTTTAAAGCCTGGTTTGGACCAAGCAACTTCAAATCTACCTAAAACTTGCTGCAAGATTATGGAGTAATCTTTACTAATCTTTACTAGTACAAAACTTTTGTGATAGTAAAATGTTTTTTGGATTGGATGTATATATCTAATCATGTTTGTACAATTCTTAATTCAGATTTATTAGGAAGGTACCAGTACGTGGTTGGAAAATCACTATTTGCCTGCATTTTTTCCCATTGCAAAAGCAAGCATTGCTATGTTTAAAGAGGTCAACAGAGCTCTATCTGCACCACCTGAGACGCGTTTGCCAAAAGTAGACTAGAAGTAGCCACGTGGGAAAGCCCAGTTGACGCTCAGCCCAGGCCCTTCCAAAGATGAGACCTGCCTTATGCCRAGATATAAATCTAAAGCATGATCAGATGCATTCAGAAGCCCAGCAAGGGCTCATATGCAGCACAAACATGAATATATTTAGATACTCTCTAGAAAAAAAAAGGTAACCAGGCTGAGCCAGCCAGCCAGCCTGAACCAAGCCATCCCTAAGGCTGAGCACAAGTTACTGCTGGGAAGATAATTGTAGAAATAACAATAGGAAATACTGGCTGACTGGGACAAACCTTAGTCCTGGGACCAACAAAAATAGCTAAGAGACAAATGTCTAGGCAAACTTCAGGGCCTTGGAACATACTTTAATAGCTTATGGATATGCACCTTCTGCTGYTCATCAATAATGCTGGATGACTCACTACACACAAAAACTGCCAGCCCTTTGCTCCTGGCTCTAACTTTTTTCAAAGCCACCCCTGATATGCTTTCTTGTATGTTTGACTATTTCTGTCTTGTGGCCTTACTGCATAGATAAAGCCTGTGTAATTCGCTGTCTGCCTTAATTCTCAGACATTAGCCATGCAATACAATAGAAAAGAAGGCAGTTAACTCTCCTTGAGCTTTATAATGAAACAACTTTTGACCTACTTAGTAGTTAACAACTATTTTTTCCCCAGATTTCTTCACTGTGCAAGATATTTTCTTCCAGGGGAGAAGAAAGAAAGCAGGACTTTGGTAACACAAGGAAAAAATCCGGTGTGTATCAGAGGATGAAACAAAATTTACACATGTGCATACATGCATATATATCTCTATATAATTTGCAGAAAATAAAAAAACAAAATCAGTCCTTGACTGAAAACATGTGTATTATATACAGTTTAAGTCACAAAATATCACCTAGTGATGCTAGTTGATGAAAACACATAGTATTCAGTGAGGATTTATCCATTAATGCTATTAATGACTTTTATGTTTTGCTGAATATGAAAGCTAGACAGGACTTCTGTGGATATGAGTGATACCTTATTAACTTTTTGTGTAACTTTCTTAAATCCAGTAGTTTCTCTACAGTATTTCTTGGCTACATATGTGTGAATTTCTGAGCTCTGTACTTGGAAAATAGTCAAAATGGAATTAGCAATTCTTGTATAGAAATTACTATATAAAAGTACCAAAAATTGCATTAAAATAWAGAGAAATTTAAAAAAAAAACCCAAAAAACAAAAACCTACCTTCTGTGACTGTTGAGCTACAAAATAAAAAGCCTTMTAAAGCCATAGCTCCCAAGGGGATTATATTACGATATTAAGAAAGAGGGTTTACCTAATGAGAAAAAAAGAAATCATGCCCTGCAGCAGATTAAATTGGAGGCAAATACTGAAGAGGATTCACATMATTATTCTCTCCTCTAAAAGAGGAGGAAATTGAAGGACAGCAGACTTGATCTTATTGAGAAGAAGATTGAAGTGAAAGACAAGGTTGGTTGTTCTCACTTCAGAAGGGTCTGAAAGCTGAAATTGCAAAATCAATTTGCTATCGTTACCGTAACAATTAAATTGACATGATGAAAAGATGGAGGAGGAGGAGGATCAGATAATCCACCCCCACAGAATATCTGCATGTGCAGGTGGCAAGTGTTGGAGCTGCCAACGGTAGAGCTGCCACTACTGTCTTTACTCTAACGTGACAGACAGCTGCCTCCTCCCCTTTCTCCACTTCCTCCCCAAGCCTGTATTAATAAAGAACCACACTGTATTCTCTAAACATGTACATACAAACTGTATATGCAAAATTTCATCCTGCAGCAATTTGCTGTCATTTTTTTTTTCTGCTTTTTAAGCAACGAAGTTCTGTTGCTTGGGTGTCCCTCAAATCCTCGTATTTTCCCCGGTTTAGTCTGCCATACTGCTTGTGTTTATACAATATAATAAGACATCTGCTGCCCACCAGAACTCATCTGTGCCTTCGTGGAGCTCTGCAGTTGACTGCTATCCCATTTATATTAATTGAACATGCCGTATTCTGCATACGCCACTGATTACCCTCATTTATTTCATCTCCTAAAGACCCAAGGATTTCTGCTGCTTGCCCTTTCAGCATTGTTTTACTCATTTGGCTCCAATTAGCCTCTGCTAATGAAAATACATTATACTGAACCTCTTGTTACCCATTGCTGTTTCTAATGACATAATTTGTGAGTTTTGAGCCTTTTCAAGTACAGACATTAGGAATTATGTTACAGTTTCTTCAGTGGGGTGGAGAAATATTAATTGCAGGCATCTGGGCTCATTCCTTTCAAGAAGGCGGGTGATTTTTACTTAACTAATAAACGTTGACATAATCAGGGAGCTATCAGCACCATATGTTGGCCCTTTGTGAGATGCAGATCTTATCCCTGCCCAGTTGGGTAAGGAAATGCTTCAGTGTTAGCACTATGTCTTGGTATATTTTTAAAGCATCACTCAGCACAGGCACATTGCTTTGCAGAGGAGATTAAACTTATTTTTAAAAACAGGTGGGCTTTTTCCCCAGCCATTCAGGTGAGGTTACTGTTAATGATAAGCAGATGCCAAAAGCTGCATTTGTATCTATGCTTATCTGACATGGTATTTGCAGCTTTTATTAGCTGAGCTCTGCTCTGGGGACCTTTACAGAGGAGGGGGGTAGGAGAAAGCCAGATCGAGCAGTTGGCTGTCTGTTCATCAGGGGTGTACGTTTCTCTCTTCTTTTCTCCTTTGCCTCCCCATTTGCAGACATCAGGCACAAATGTGGGGCTCTAAGGATGTTCTTGCAGTTAATGAGGTTTGAGGGTCAAATCTGAAGGAGAGGCAGGCTTCTTCCCTTTGCAAAGGGATTGATGTCGTTCTTTCACCCAGCCARTGCCAAGGAGGTGTCTAAAAAATGACATTGGTTAATTCAGTAAAATATCTCAAAATTAAACAAATAAATTCCATAGACGTAATGTATACTGACAAAAGACAACAGGCAATACTTTATTGTACCTCATACAGGCTAGGTTTTGGTATAGTGTGCCTCAGTCCTTCAGGTCATTCGTATACTCCTGCCTAGCTCCTTCATTAGCTGCTAACTTTATCTGAGATGGGGAAGTCTCACAAGTTTTCTCTGGACTACCTTGATTTTCTTCTAAAAATACTTTATGGCTCTGTTCTTGAGAGAAAGTGGAAATGACCTAAGAGGAATTGGGAAGACAGATGGGAATGCCATGCCTCAGAGATGTTTTTCCTCTGTCCATCTTGAAAGTACATAGAAAAGGAGCTTGTTTAAGGCATAAGTAGCTGTTAAAAAGGAAGGGCGGACTTGAGTGGGGGATGTATAGGGAGGAATTATAAACTGTGGCATGATTTGAGTGATTGCATGGTAGTGTTACACATAGACTTCTTTGTTTAAGGTAAGAGTTGGCTGCCTGACAAGGACTGGGTGGACCAACTCWTTCCATTAACCATTTCACTTCCCTTAACATAACTGCTGCTCCAAGCAGGGTGGCCACTGTCACCAAGAAGGATCAGTTTCAAGGCGTCCTCTTTTCCCCTTAGTATGACCYCTCTGTCTCTCATTGCCCCAAAGTGTTGGCACCTGTGCTGGGCCACCATGGTCTGCCTTGATCATGCTCCCTCTGGTCACATTCACAGCTATTGGAAAACCAGTCTGGCCCCTGTGGCAGCACCCAGTGCCTCCCCAAGGATCCCGCAGCTTCGTGGGGATGCTCTGAGCAGTGGCAGAGGCAAGGGGCATGGCTGTTTTATGCAGCTGGTCTCAAAAGGGACTAGCTACCATTCTTGGCTTCTGAGTTTTGTGTCTTCTCACTGAAATTATTGAAATAGGTTTTATAGACAGAGAGAAGCTTAATGGTTTGCTCTTGGCTCCCTTTAAATTTCAGTGGGCGCTGGAAGGAGGTAGTGTTGGTGCTTCTGTGTGCAGAATCCCATCAGCAAAACCAAGAATTATTTAGCAAGCTGTGCTCTTTATGCTCTCCAAAAGCACTTGAAAAAGACTTGTTTAATCTTTTTTTTTTTTTTCTGTTAATAGTCGTTATTTCTGTCCTGAAGGCAATGTAATGGTTGATGTGTCAGGAAGACCAGCTACAGAGCTGCCTGTGAAACATTTTTGTAGAACATTTTTGTAGAAGGGCTTTTTTTTTTTCCCCTTCCCTCTCTTAAGTAGCTAGTTTCATTTTTTGCATTCTCTGCAAGTACTCGTGCCCCCTTCACGGGGAAGGCACGGAAACAGAAGCCAACAGTGTCCATGGAGCTAATAAAATAACAAATGTCTCAGATTTGTCAAAGACCAGTTGAGCTGTAGTCCTTTACCTGCGGTGTGGGTCTCCCTTTCCAAAGGAACTTCCAATAACAATTACATGATATACTTATGCAACATTTTCTGTGCTTTCAGCAGCAGAAAGCCGAAACAGAAGCTTGAGAAAATTCCAAAAATAACCATTCACCACTAAAATACCAAACACAAGCCCAGAATTCCTAAGCTTTCATTAAAGTGTAGTTACATTCTGTGCTGTCCTTCATGTTTAGGTGGCTTGTTTTGCAATTTCTGTTTTGTTACTATCCAGGTAACACACACTCAGAGACAACTTTGACCKGTACCATAACCTCAGGTAACGATGACTTCTACTTTCCCCAGSTGGTGCCAGCAGTTGCCCCTACCCCCAGGTGAAGCCTTGTGATGGGGACCAGCTGCCTGACCAGCTAAATAGCTTGTCTGTGCAACCAGTTCCTTTCAGCCTGTGCAGAGCAGCATCTGAGGTAAGTGCCTCAGCATGTGGCGGTATGTAGAGGTCTTTGCTGAAGTTGTGCTGCCACGAAAATCTTTCTTGTTGTTTTGTGTTTTATTTAAGCGGATGCTCCAGAAAAGAGCTCGTGTTGCTCTCCCTGAACAGCTTTGGGATTGCTTGCTGTTATGGTGAGGTTCTCCCCTCCTCATGCTTGAAGGAGGGAGAGCAGCTGCTTGTCTATCTTTGGGCAGGCCTGTGTGGTGAGACTGGTGGGTTGCTGAATGCTGCTTGAAGACTTTGTTGCCTCTTGTAGTTGATATTATCCCCTTTGCTCAGGTAGGCTTGAGGGGTGGCAGCCAACTGCAAGAGCAAGGAGGAGGCATGTGGAGCTTGGACCTTGTTGGAGATGCTCCAAGGAGCTAGGAGCCAGCACCTCTTGGCCTCCTCCACTGGTGTTGTGACCCTGTACACATGGGCCTCTTGAAAAGCGCTTTTCAGGCAAGAAATGCCACTTGAGAACCCAAACTTTTTTACAGTCCTCAGCTAATGTATAACCTTGTTTCAGCATAGCATGGCATGGAGCTGAAGCTAAGTGGGTAGGAGATTAGCAGACTGTCAGAGGACAGGCTTATTGATCACACCGTGAACAGGGGTGTGTTAATCTTGCTGGTGCAGTATCACCAGGCTTCTGGTATTTGACTAGATGGCTGACTTGTGTGTGTGAATTCATATTTTGGTGAATTGCTCCAGTAGTGTTTTAATGCGGTGGCTAAAATATCGTTGCTGGACTAAGTCCAAACTGGCTGTATTGCCTTGCCAAGATGTAGATCTACTTTCCTAAATCCCACCACCTCCATGTGCTTTTGAGGACAGCGGGAGATTGGTCTGAGGATATTTTACTATCCTTTTTGACAACTAAGGACCATGACAAACAATATGATGAATTTCTGAATCTGCTGGCTACAAAAACAAATTTTAAATTAATGCAGTGCTTTGCCAGCTGCAGAAAGTGTAGCGGATGTGTACCCCAAAGCCTATAATTTGATGACTGTGTATCTGTGCGGCCGAGTCAGGACCTGGTGTCTGTGCAATGTGCCACATAACAGCAGGTAATTCTGAATATGAATCTAAAATTGTCTCTTTTCCCTGCTTCATTAATGATGATGCTAAAATCCTCTCCACATTAATTAATGAAGATGTGATTTGGTATAACTGGAGGGAAATCTAGGAATGTAATGGAGTTTATCTGCTTATTCTAGGTCAAAATTTACCCTAAAAGACTTTATTTCAATGGGGACTGAATAATGTCACCAAGAAGTTGCCGTGCAAATGTCCTGGGGTCACTATCTTGGTGGGATGTTATATTTCCATCCTCTCTCAGAAGCCCAGAGCTAAGGTTGATCTGTGTCTGACTATACTTTGTATCCATCATTGTAGGCAGAAAAAGTTCTGAAGAGTTTATTTATCAGAGGTTTAGTGTCACTGCTCTGACTGAATTGATAATCTTAATGGGAAATGTTTGGAATGGTTCCAAATCCTAATTTTGGAAATTGAATTGTTTTAGTGATTAGACAAAGTAACTGAGGGCATCACCCTATTAAATAAGATATTTCATGCATGTGATTAATTGTAATCTCAATATAAATCCTTTTGATTTACAGATTAATGTTGATTCTGTGCTTTGAATTTACTGTCCATTTGTTTTGTTAATTAAAATTAAAGGTAGAAGACAGATAGCTGAGGAACCTCTTCAGGATGTTGATGTTCACTTTGTTAAATAGAGCATTTTTTTATTAGGAGGCTCAGAACTAATAGGCTTGGTATAACTATGCCAAGCCTCAGACAATACAGGAGAGATTATAAAGGTTTTCTGTTTCTGGCTAAACTTGTCATGCATCAGATCACTTTTTTTGAACGATCATATTGGTAGCTGGTCTTTTGGCTTGAATGAAGTCTCTTTCAAAATCAAAATTAAAAGATTGCTTTTGAAAAATATGCCCTCCATTGTAGGGAGGGAAATCTTTTGTCAGGCTGCTTAGAGAAAACATATTTTTCAAATTATATAGTTTTCTCAAGTTAGAATAGTGCAACAGGATAGAGGAAACGTCTCCATTCCCTATCCCTGCTTTCTTTGAGGTGAGGAAGACCTCATCTGGTCTTGGTGCAAATGAATCATCCAAGTATCCAAGTATCATCCAAGTTTTATACATGCTCATCTTTTCATTACTCAGTGGTAATCCTATATCCTTTGAAGTGTGTTAATGAACTCTGTGTGTCATCTTCTAGCTTCTGAAAGATAGAAAAAGTGCAACAACAATAATAATGTAATACGTGTATGAACACTCTAAATTAGGTGCACTGTTACCTTATTGTGCATGCAATACTTTGTGATACATGAGCATTAGAAAGGATTTGTCTTCTTCAAGAAGACCAGACCATGCGAGTTAACTTCATAAACTTTTAATTAAGATGCATATTGCTGATAAACGTGCAAAGCTATTTTGTATTAATGAGGTGTGTCATGATACAACATGATGCTCTTAATTCATCTTAATAAGAATGCAAATTATTGTGACACTAAAACACTATTGAGGATCATTTGAGATCAAATAACGACAAGCAATTCTCATACGTCACTGCTTTCATGCCTTGCTGTGGTTTATAGGTATAACATCACATTCTTTTTCTCCAGAAGATCATGAGTTAGATTCATAAATACAATGTTGGAGGCAACCTGAACAGATTCAGCCCACCAGGGCACAGTCAAGCATACTAAATTCATYATAGATGGATGCCTGATTGACTTAACTCCTAGGATGCTTTTATTCTTATGGTGTTCTTTCTTAACACCATAGGACTTGTCTGTCTGTATTGCAAAAGGAGGCTTGCCTACTATTCAATACATAGATCATGTACCTTTAAAAAAAAATAAAAAAAAAAAAAAAACCAAGTCTTTCTTTTGTCACAGAGTTCTGTACATGTACTTTCATGTACCAAGGTACTTAGAAAAACACCTGGYTGATGTTTGCAGCCCTTTGCATTGACCCCAACTCCTTTGGCATGCCTTTGACTGCTATGGAGATAATGTCTGTGAGACACCCTCTCCTTACTAAACTACTAGCAACCAGACAACAMCAATCCATTTTGCAATTGCACTTTTTGGAGTTGGTGCCTGTGGGACACAGCATGAGATGCTGTGACCCTGGCTCAGCACTGCTGGAGACCCTACAGAAGCCCTGGGTCTCATGGGCCAGGGACAAGGAACAAGCAGTCACAAAACAGGAGACTGCTGTATCGATAAGTGTTGCTTGTGTGCCATAGTCTTTGAAGAAGTCCTTTGAAAGTAAGGCAGAGAGTGTAGGCAAGAAGGAATGGGGTTTTCCCTGGCAGGCACCGTGGTTCCCAGCGGAAGGAGGGGATGTCTGAAGTGCTCCAGAGCCTCAGCATGAAGCAGAGATACTGAAGTTTTGGGGAGGAGCTGGGAACGTGCATTTGGGTCCCAGATGAAGTGGAAAAGCCTTCACAGGGATAAGAGGTGTCAGACCAGAGCTTGTTACAACTCGGGCAGTCCAGGGTTAGAAGCAAGGATACACTGAGCAGTGGGAGGAGGACGCCAGTGAAGCCTCTTTGTTCCTGTTTTGTCAAACTTCGTCAATTTGGACTTTCACCATTTATACATGTTATAAATTGAAGTTTTCATCCTTATAAAACTTTTTCTTTTTTTTTTTTTAAGGTTGTTTTTTTTCTTAAATTTACTTAAAGGAACAGCTCTTTGTGGATTCCCTGGCTGATCTGGGCTCCTGTCATTAGACTGAGAATAGTTGCAATGCTGTGGGAGGGCATAACTCCAATTAGATGATGATTAGCTTGTGGCTCTTTTGAAATAGCTCTCTTTGCTCACATATTCATCTGTTCATGCCATACGCACCTACGATCAATGGATACCAGTGTCCTCTGAGGTAAAAGCTGAAGTTTTTTGCCCACAGCACAAGGAGAATGGAAAAATATGGGGAAATAATCTTCCTGCAGTGCAAGAATCTGAAGCAGATTAAAGGTGCGGGCAGGGATATCCAGTCTCTCTACTCTGCAGGAAGGACTTGAGCCAATACCCTTGTTGGACTCAGATATGCTATAAATGCTTATACATTTGTAATTAAATATGTCTAAATAAATTTGCTCAGGTAAGCTTGCTGTGTGCTCAAAATACTAACTATCAGTTTAGGGGGCAAAAAACTGCCCCTGAGAATTTTAATTTTTTTGTTAGGATTACTTGCTCACATCTCATGGATGATTTCTGTACTGCCCAGTAAGGCAGTGTCCTTCCTCACCTGTAAATGGTGAACTCATAACACGTTACTCTCATGACTATCACTAAAATAAGTGTAAATGAAAACAGATGTGCTTTATCAGAAATAGGGCCTTTTATAAAGCTTTATCAAATGAAAGTATGGCACTAATATTAAAAACAATTTTAGGCACTAATATTAAAAACAAACAATTTTACTGCAATTTCATCAGCTTAATTTCATTTAAGCCAGGAAACTATTGTGAAAAAAATATTTTTTAATGAACAATGTGCATAAAGAGAATATAGTTACCATTTTAATAACAGGAGTTAAAATTTTAACATTCATTAAGCTGYGAACAGTTATAAATTCAGCTTAGATGCACTTCAGACATTACTTGGACACTGAATATTATGAAACATACTTAAAACATAAACGCAGTCCTATATTTTCTTCATATATCATGAAAGTATATCTCATAAAAACTGATTTAAGATGATGATCTCAAGTACAAAATCTAGGGAAATAATCCATCATTTTTACTTGCCAAAATATTTAATGGTTATTTATAATTTAAAGAACATTTTCAGAAACCCTCTTAGAGTTCTTTAGACATACTGTGCATTAACATAAAATATAACTGGATTTTCAGTGGAGTTCATATTTAAAAGCCATTTTTATTGCCTCAAAACATGCGTTCTTACATGTTCTGTATGACTGCAACTTTCTTAAGGGTATGTTTCTGGTTGCAGTTTGCCTCCCAGCCAGAGTTCAACCAAGAGACTCTATTGGGTTCTTTTCAGTTGTGCAAACACAGTTGCATTATAGATGGCATTTAAACATTTCCTCCAGGTGATCTGGTTTCCCACAGAAGATAATGATGGAGGATTGCTGTTATTATTATTATTTTTTTTAATGGGAGCAAACCTAGCACTCCTAACCACTGCARGAGGAGATGTCTGCTCATACAGGTCCAAACTGTGTGAAATGTTCTAATTATCCGATATCAATGGAGAACTTCCCATAGAGATCAAGTAGATGCTATAGAACTGCATAGAAGTGACTGTCTATTTATCCTCTCGAAGGCTCCATATAGTGGGGAGTAGGGGAAAAAAAAAAAAGAGGGAGCCAACACTGAAAACTGGACTGTTTTCCTACTATGACAATTAACTTAGGAATGTGATTTGTGCAAAGCTATCCAGCTTATGGAAATGGCTGAACCTTGCAAAATGTCAGGCATGTKTTATCAAAGTGATATATCTCCCTAACTGATTTGTGGCAGGTCTGTCCAGGATGCTTGTCACCTTTGATTGTGACAGGCAGTCCCAGGTTTTGGTGGAGCTGGAGTAGTTCTTGCAGGGGTGCTGATGCCCAACAGTGGGGCTGTTTCCTGCYCAAAAATAAGTGCTATGTTTGCCTGCTTCCAGGCCTAGAAAGTCCTCTGRGCTCTCTGTCCTCTGTTATTTTGTACGGGTGCTTGCTCGTGGTTGGCTTTCTGAAGCTTCTCAATTATTTGAGGGATTTTTGTCCAAGTCTGAAAATAGCATTGATCTTTCCTGAACAGCTAACGGTCTGTGCTGGCTATTGCTCGTCATTARTTGTGAGCTGAATCTGAGCATGCCTCCCTTTTTGGTGAAGCCTGTGGCACAGGGGAGTATATGTTTCATCTTCCTCTACATTTTTAATAATTTGCATATAAGCCCTTCAAGCCTGAGCTTCCTTTTTATTTTCTCTTATCTTATACTGATAAAATTGTTCTTACTGTATTTTTCTCTTTGCTAGTTATCTTTGTATCTTGTCTTTAATGCATTTTAATTAATGTTCTTTTGTATTCCTCAGTCATGTATATTTGTTTTTGACATATAATTTTTCTTTCTTTTTTCAAGTACCTTAAATAACTTTTGGCACAGCTTTGATGTTCTTGTTATGCATTCTGTTCCTCTTGATATCAGAAGGGATGGCAATTTTGCTGAAAATAATTATTTATATAATACACACTTTTTTTTTTCTCCCTTTAATTCAAACTTTTTCCTTGTATTTCAAATTTCCAGTTGCTGTTCCCCTGTTAGTCAGGTTCAGAGGTACAAAACTCCCCTCTAGTGCTTCCGCTGTCCCTCAGGGGAAAGAAAAGGTTATTCCACTGTATTCCCAAAACATGGTGGTTAGTGTGTTGCTGTGCTCTTTGCCAACTGACTTAGTCCTCTGCTGTTCTATGCCAAAGGGAACTGATAATTTCTTTTCTGCTGTCTGTTGCAATTTTGATCTCACTTTCTTTGTTTATTTGGTCTATCARCTACTATAAGACTTGTATAATGACATGGCTCTTATTTCCTTATTTTGCTCTTTGTCTATATTCTTGAAATTGAATGTAAAACTTTTCTTCTTTCTTCCTACAAAGTAAGTTATGCTCAGCTAAACAGAATTTGTCCAAGCACATCTCTTTGACTACTAGTTAACTCAAGTTTGGCTCAAATATTAGATCTTCTAAATCTTTCCTTTATCTTTTCTCTGCTCAGAGGGTTACTATATAGGCATCAAAATATGTTCACAGACTGTCTCTCTGCTGCTTCTGCTGACAGACTCTATTACATTTTCTTATCACTTCCCCAGATTTCAGCCCTCTGGGCCAGATCGCTGCTTTTTGAGCATAAGAATTTTGTTATCTGCCATTACTCTATCTAGCTTGAAATCTTTCACACTCGATATGCAAGCTGATATTTCCTATCATGCTCCTATCGCTCTTCAGAAATACATCTTCATTGAACAACATCCCTAGTTAAAGAAGCCAGAGATGTCTTGCTGGTGCCATCTGTACAGCTCTGCATTCGTTTCAGAGAGGCATCTGTCTCTGTCACGAGCAACCCGTGATCTTCAATGCCTGGCCTCCACCCAGCCACTGTCAGCCTTAGGTGAGAAGGCAACTGGTGCCCTCCACCTCCTCTGCAGTGGATGGGGCTGCCCTCAATGAAGATGGGATGAAGCAGGGTGGAAGGGGGGGGAAAAAAAAAAATCACTATGACTTTTCAGACCTGTGCTTAGCATTTAGGCAGAGGTAATTTCAATATTATCAAAATACAATTAGAACAAGTTTTTCCATGAGAACATTAAGTCAGAAAGATAATTAAACTTTTCTAAGTTGCCTTAATTTAGAATTCCCAGTCATTAAGGAGGATAGTGTTTATTCACATCTGAAATCCTCCTTAATACAGCCTTCCTCCTTGCATGGTAAGGTGAAATGTATAGTATTGCAAAAAGTAGAGAAACAGACTCTTTCAATTAAGTTATTTATGATATATATATAATATGTATATTAATGTCACTGGCTTATTAAACCAAAATCCATCATCATAGTTTTTTAATGACTTGTAAATTGACCTTATGCTGTACCTAAATATTCAGCTCTCTATATAGCAATCAGAAGAAAGCCCTGAAATCTATGAATAATGCAGCATTTAATGCAAAATATGTGCAGGAGATAATTGGTGAGATGACCTTTCATTTGTGGCACTAGCTTCTTATTCCTGATTCAGAGTTATTTTTTCTTTTTTAAGCATACTGAATAGTGACATCTGTCAATTTACAGATGTCCGCATTGATGGAAAGACAATTTTTGGGAGCTGGATTTTCCCCCATACATACACTTCTACCTAGGGTAGAAATAGCTGAGAGAGATTGCCAGTACAGATAGATGAACCCATGTTGAGGAGCTGCCCAAGCTGATGGCTTTAAAGCTGTGACTGCATCAGAAACATGCCCTGTGACACTGTTCAAACATTCCTGAACTTCCATATGTTTTTAATTCAGTAGGAGCCAAAGGTGCTTATGATGATTCGAGGGTTGCTTGGTACTGCCAAACACCCAGGTTTTCAGGGCTGTCGTTGAGGTAAYAGTGACAAGGAGCTAAATCCCAAGTCCAAAGACCGCTCTTGAGGCACGATGTGTGGATCAGGGCACAGCATTTAGCTGTGTGAGCTGAACAACACGAAGTGCACCTGGAGATGATTTCCAGCAACTGACGTTTAGGGATTTAGCTTGTCATGTGGACTCTCCTTTGCAGGAAGTATCTTGTACCACCTGCTTTATCATGTGAATTGTGCCAGGATGAAGGTAGCAGATTGAGGAGCGGGACTGAGGATAAACAAGGGAATACCACCAAGAGTAAACAGGGCGAGAAGGACTAGGAGTAAATAAGGGGAGTGCTACTGAGGATAAACAGCAGGACTAGGACTGAGGGTAAATAGGGGGAGTAGGCCTCAGGGTGAGTGGAGTTTACAAAGGAACGTTCCGAGTGATAAAATCATCAGAATATCACAGGTTATTGAAAGACTAAAATGTTACAAAGAAATGCCTTGAGTTTGCTTTACATTTTTCCAAACTTTTTTCAAGGTTTTTGTGAAATTATGGAAGGAAGTAAAATTGTTGTGAGTTATGTAATCGGAAGGAAAACATTGTCCTTGKTTAGGACATCTCTTGCAGTGTTTGAGAGCTGTTGCTGTCCCGACTTCACAGCAAGTTTACATCTGTTAATATCATCCAGATGTCAGTTCTCAGAGTCTGTTTAAACCTGTTTTTTTTCCTGAGAACAGGGCCCCACCCTAATACATTCCCTACCTGTTCATTCCCTCTTATTCTCCTCTCACTGCCTGTCAGTGTTTTTTCCTTCGATTCAACGCTCTCGTTCCATCAGCTTATGGAATTCCATCAGTTTATCTGAGAAAGGAAACAAAGTGAGCAGGTCCACTCTGAAGTACTGCTGTTTTTTTTTTTTTTTTTTCTCCTATTTAATTATGTTTGAATTGTTTTATGTATTTGTAACATTTGTCTCACCAGTTTTTTGATATGGAGAAGGCACACAAAATCAAACTRTATGTGACCTTGCCATGTATTCCCCTTAATATCTACTGAGTGGGAGTATGGTCAGGGTAAAGAGCTATTTGAAGATCTTCCAAACACACCTGGATGTCACCCTGTGCCSCRTGCTCTTGGTGTCCCTGCTTGAGCAGRGMCGTTGGACTARATGRTCTCTAGAGGTCCCTTCCAACCTCAACCATTCTGTGATTCTGTGTGAATCTGTCCTCGACTTCTCTGTGCTGAACTGGGACAACATTTTTTAGTGATAAATACTAGAGGTCAAGGGRTTGTTTCTGTTTTCAAAAGCTGGAATGAGGGAGATGCCTTGCCTCCTTGTTAAGTTGGGTACCATGAGCTGTTCTTACCACTGTACCWCTGTGAAAAATGGCAATTTCTGAGCTAATTTATACCTTAAATACTAGATTAGATGTCTGTATTTCTAAGCAAAAGAATATTCTACTTGCCCTTTGTTTTCTGTCAGCAGCAAACGGTGAGCTTCTAACCAGAGTGTCCAACAACTGAGGGGCCTGGAGACTACTGTGGCCCTAGGCAGCACTCTGTGGAGTGACAGCATGGGGACATCTTTGGCTGCATGTGAACCTCTGCTGCCGGAGAAAGAGGAAAATAGGTGCTATCTAGCCCCATATCTTGCTGCTGTGCCTCCACTTCCACAGCACTTCTTGTGTTGGCAGTAGCTGCTGTGCTTGGACAAAGATGATCCATTAATGCTTACTGACCAGCTTTAATGAGATGCAATGAGATCTTTGTATAAAATCAACTATGTGAACATATTGCTCGGGAAATTGTGCATCTCATGGGCAATTAGTGTATTCAAATCAACCACGGCTTTGCATGTCTTTTAGATTCAGTGGACAGTGCGGCTTGAGTAGTCAGAGGCTTTTCTAATTGTTTTATTTCATTCCAATTTGAATATATATTATTGGAAAACATTTCTTAAACTGCTTACTGTTCATTTTAATGCTGTAGGATTGTGAATTTAAAGTTCTGGAAACAATGTCTGAGCACTTCTTTTGCATTTTTACGGCATTCAGATTACTTGAAAGAATATGCCTGAATTTAAAAGGTATGTCATTTAAAAAAAAATAAACTTGTGTGACAATACCTTATACAATTTATACTTAATACAACACATTACATCTCTCTCCATGTCAGCATTCAACTCCTTTCCTGATCTTAAACATGTGTAAAAGCAGTCTATGTGATGTAGAGACAAATTTTAAAAACTGTGTTTTGTGGGGGGCAGAGGAGAGTAGAAAGCTTCCTTAAAATACTGCTATTTGTGTGCTATATGTTGGTCACTCTTGAAATCTCTGAATAACCATTCTCATACCACAAGCAGCAAAGCATGAAGGCCTGTGTGCTGGTTGCAGGGTGTATTGCTACGCAAACTTCTGTCCCTTTGGTCCTAGAAATGTGATAAATGGGAGAGGAAAGCTTGTCTTACACTGTTCACTTAGACTTAGCAGCTAAGAATGGTATTTTCTGGCTTGTGAAAGCTGCTGTAGCAGTCAATTGATTTCTATGTAACTATCTGAGGTAGAGACTTTCTCCTTGATAACCTCTACTAACATCTAACTAGTTCTAAGATGTATGAAATTTTGAGATATGAYAAAGATGCAATAGTTCACCATGGATGAATGTATTGTGCTTTCAGCAGAAATGTCCCAACTGCTCTTTGAGAAAACAAGCAAGATGAGCTCTTAGGGGCTTATGTTGAAAAGAAGCAGTTGCATTTTTTGATGCATCTCCTTTGGTGAGAAGGGCATGAATAACTTCCTCAGCTCCTAGGTAGACAAAGAGCAAACAGAAAAAAAATGAGTAAGCTTGTTTTTCAGACCTTTAATAACCATACTCTTTTTTTTTTTGCTCCTATCTGCTGCTTCTGCTCTTGGTGTTGAACTGTTATTTCTTAATGACTTAAAATTGGTCATTTAGACCAATTAGACACAGTTGGACACAGATCTGTGCTTAGGCCATGTGTCTACGAAAACTTTTGAAGGCAGTTGGGCCAAAAGTTTATATTTCTATGGCCACATAGAAAACTTTATGTGACATAATGTTATGGTTTCTTCATAGCCTTTATGATGTCTTGCATTTAGGAACYAGCTGCAATAGCTCTATAGTGCTAACTGCTTCTGTGACTGTGTTACAGATTTGACTTTATGCTATTAATACAACACAATAGTTAATTCCAGTCCCTGACACACAACGTATTACGAAGGCCACTTCTCTAAAAGAAGCTGGTGGATGTGCATAGCCTCAGTATAAGCTTTTAGGAATAACTTTTAACTAGTGTATTATTGTGTGTGGGTAAAGGACAGGTCATCCCTTTTCCAGAAAGAGGCAGAAAAGTCTATACTGCACAACCTGAGTAATTTCTGTATCACTTGCTTTATTATAATAAAATTACACTTGCCTAGCTTAAAACCTATCTTTCCTTCCATGTTATTCAGTTCTTTGGAATATTTAAAGCTGTTGTGTAGGAGTTTTTGTGCTTTTAGGGCTTAATAAGGTAGAGAACTTAGCAAAAGTATATGATATAGTGTAGCATGGGGCATAGAGCTTAGGGCATGGCGCTYGGAAGATCTCGCRATATCACGGGAGTTAGGAGCATGATTAATTTACGCAGTTTACTGATAACCCCATGCCATACAAGGCGAAAAGTAGCCCGATTGGGCAGTAGGTGAGTCTCTGCATTCAGCTGGAGTATATAGGCAGACTGAACTGCGCAATAATCGCCATTTTGCCGCATCCCCCATACTGGTATCTGYGCTCTGGGGCCCTGGGRTGAGGACAACCCCAGGTCAGTCCAGCTAGCGAACGAGGCTTGCTGACCCCCGTCGGCAACACTGTTGTTTGCATGCTGTTTCCCATGAAAAGTGTTTTGTTAAAAGCCCTAAAGTGGAAATCAAAAATAAACTCCTCATGTTCCAGGAGTATGTGGCCTGTTGTATTTTACATGTTATGTGTACTGCCAAGAATAGTGAGGCTAAATGTATTTTGGTTGATTTTTCCATTAGAATGCTGGAAGATGTGTGACTATGTCTCAAAACACTTTAAGGTTCAATTATATATGTAATTCCTACATCATGCCAAAATCATGCCAACTATGCACAAGATAACATTAAAAGCATTATGAGTCTTAAAGAAATTGGCTAAAGTTTTTAGTTGAGGCCAAGCCTTTGGGAAAGCCATGAACCTGTGAGAAGGCAGGAGCAAGTGGAAGTGAGTTACTGGGAATGCTTGAAGGGACTTGCTTTATTCAGAATAGCATTTTTTATGTGGGGGCTAGTCAATCCTTTACATAGAAAATGTGCAGAAAGGACTCTGGGGTATTTAAAAGAAGAAAATGCAGAASTAAATGTTCTATGTGAGCAGACTTGATTTTTGCTTCATGAAGGGCTTGTCTCATATCTAGGTTTTCCAAGCTGTATTTCTTGTTTGCTTTCTGAGAAAGTGAYAGGACAAGGGGCAATGGGTGTAAGTTGAAACACAGGCAGTTCCATCTMCATGTTAGGAGGAACTTCTTCCCTGTGAGGGTGACAGAGCCCTGGAACAGGCTGCCCAGGGAGGTTGTGGAGTCTCCTTCCCTGGAGGTTTTCAAAACCCTCCTGGATGTGACCTTGTGCCCTGTGCTCTGGGTGTCCCTGCTTGAGCAGGAAGTTTGGACTAGATGATCTCTAGCGGTCCATTCCAACCTTGAACATTCTGTGATTCTGTATCTCGGAAGGATATAAAAACTTTGGCTCTTTGTCTAGAACTTCTCAGCATCTGCTGATCAGAGTAGCAATCTGGGATATGGATGTTCAGACATTCATGACTACTGTACATGTACAGATCAACTCAACAGCAAAATCAGGTTCTCAGTAGTGAGCACCACAGTGTTTGATACAGACAATAACATACAGGCTAGGGAGTTTTCAGTAGCATCCCTGCTTGCTGCAGGAATAGGTAACTAGACTGACTAGGTTAGAAAAAGACAGAGGCAGGGGGCGGAAAAAAGCTTAAAACTGCTAACATACATGACTATGTCCTGGTGGAGAAATGTTGGAGATGTTATGATGGCCATTACTTCCCCCCTTCCCCGTCCCGCAAAGAGTTTGGATATCAGTTACTAAAGGGAAGAATAGTTCATTATCAAACCTGTAAGTGTTCCTGACATTTCTTGACTAGTAAGATGGGTGGCTGGGAAGTTTAAGGTTAACACTATAAAAACTGTCATCCTTTATTTAAGAAAAAAAAAATATAGTGATGCATTGCTATATGATAATGAAGCACTTTGATTAAAAGCATCCAACAGCCCATGATGTATTGGAGCTGGCTGGAAGACCATTGGAGTGTAATTAATTATTAGCTGTTCTTTATAATGTCTAGTTGCTCTGGCAGAATTGATTTTTGAATGGTAACAAAGAAGCAAGCTCTTGTTTGTGAATCCTATGCAATTAAATATATGGATGTTGGCAAGAGCAGGTGGCATGTGATTGGTGATGGAGTATGGAGCCTTTCACCTGCAGGCTCTTTTCTTAAACTGGAGCCAGACAAGCTGCCGAGATGATAAATTTTTTGTTGACGAACAATTGGAAGCCACCACAGCTTGTAGAGGGTGGTTGTGCATACCTGCTTTAAAAGTCATGATTACATGCAGTGGGAGTCTCAGCTGTGCCCTCTCAGAGTAAGTCTGTGTGGGGACCTGGCTCCATCTCATGGGTGTCTGGTTTGGACTGAAGCCAGGCCAAGGTGGCTTTGCAAGGGAATGCGCATTGTCACTAGTCCTACTTACTCAGTTCTATGTTCAAATAGAGAACCTCAGTCATCATAGTTTCAACATCTCCTTTTCTGGAATTACATATGCTTTAAACTTAATTTTTTGAAAGGCAAATCTGCTTATGTACTAGAGAAGAACCTGGTTAGATACTCTGCAGGTTTCCTGTTGCCAACTCTGCAGGYCTCCTGTTGCCTTTTTTTCTTTTTGGTTCAGTCACTTCATGTAATGAAACTAAAGTAAAAAGAAGTGGTTGCTATTCTTGTTTTTCTACTGTATGATATAAACTTCTAGTGGATATTATTTTCTGCAAAGAGGAAAGCATATCACACAAACAGAAAGAATAGCAAAAACCTAGAACCAAAACTTTTTTTTTTATAAAATTGCTTACAAGAAAGTGCAAGTAAAGTAGACAGTGTTGTAGGGCTTCTATAGCCTCATCTAGTTGTGCCTGTTTGGATAATTTGGCCATCTGAGCTACTGTCAGCAGCTGAGGTCACTGCTGGGAGTGAACTCACTGGGGAACCAGGCACTCCTCCCCTCCTCTTATAAATTCTCTACTTGCACTTTTATGGTACATGCACTTAGAGATTATAGTTTTACATTCATGCATTTACATACATTTCACAAGTGGAAAAAAAAGTTGTTGCAAGCATTCTTCTGCCAAAATATACCAGTCGGTATAAAAAGTCTATCTATTTGTAGAGAGAAAAATCTCCTGTGGATGCCCAAGCCAAGGAAAGGTGAAGAGAGCAGAATGATCTTGGAGAGAATAGCCTAAGATACTTTGGGGTCTATGTGTGAATATTTCAAATGCACCTTGGGAGCCTCAAGGCCCTGCATTCTGGACTGCAGTTCTCCAACATTACATGGCAATTCCTCAAAGGTCCAGCCTCAGGGAGAGATAATGCTTGGGAGATGAGGATTTCTCTCCTTTCCCCTTTACAGGAAGGGGATCTGCACTTGGAGGGAGGTCTCTTCCTTGCTATTCAGCTGGGGGAAAAACAAGATCCAGCAATGTTAAAGCATATATATGTAACAGTTAAGAAAAAAAAAATATATATATATATATATATTTTCAGCTAGTGAGGTCCCAATGCCATTTAGCATGCAGTTTATTCCATATATGAAAATAATAGTTTGTAAATGACATTTGTGGTTAACTTTCTCTTGTATGTCATAAAGAGAAATATCCCATAATTGTTATGGTCCCTTAGTAAATTCACCATTATTACTTAGTTATTTTTGGCCATATGGATTACACCATATTTAAGGTCCCAATTCAATAAAAATACATCTGGTTTCTGTGCTGCAAAAACCTATTAAAGACTGAGGAAACCATACAAATAGATTTATATAGTCTTTAGTTCGATTTTACAGGGTTTAATTGGCTTCTCTATTGAGAGTAGTCATGACAATCTCCAAGTTCTGGAAGTAGCTGCTATAAGAAATAGTTGTGTAGTTGCTGTCTGCCGTTCTGCTCCTAGTACATAGTTTAAAGGTCTCACGTGACAGTCTCCTCCACTTCCTTCCATATTCCACAGTCTCATAGCTCTCAGTAGCAGGAAGTCCTTGACCACAGTTTATGTAATTATATGTGTTTAATATCTTCTTCTATTCCTAGTGTAAAATGTGCCACAAGGCTTTGACAAAGCCTTTGAAAGTCTCCATATAACAGGAACCTAAAAACAAAATCAGCATTATTTTGAGGTTTTCCCACCTCTATGCTATTAAGAATGGTTTCAAGAGCCTATAAGCCTGGTTAATTAAAYGAACTGAAAAATGGTCAAAGTGATTTTTTTGAGGGAGGGATTATGGAACTGGAGTTTGCTCATTGGGAACACATCAATAGGTGAAGCATTTTGGCTGCTCTCCACTGACAGACCCTTTGCTGTATAGAGCATGTTTTGCTATGGTAGTTTTCTAGTGTTCTTGCACTCTTCAACCAAAACATTACTTGCAAAGCAGATTTTCCCTTTTGTATCTATTCCCACATCCCTGACTTCTGAACTTTTAAAAGTTTAACTTTTTAAAGATGTGCTTATGTAGAAGAAATTTGAGCATGGTATTTACAGTAAACTTAAGAGTTGCTCCCAGCTTAGGTCAGGATATTGAGTATTTGTTCCTTGGTGGAAATATGTGGGCCCACATGCAAACCCTGCTAATGGCTATGAAATTCTGTGTGGTCTTTGGTGGCAGGTGTAGAATTAGTGTTAGAACATAGACCTAGCACTTCTGTTCTATATGTGAGAGGAGAATTATCTTTTTAGGCTSTCTGCTGCTCGAAGTTTGCTTGAAAATTACTGCAACTCTGTGCTCTCATCCCTTCTCTTGATCTCCTACCCCACAACTAAATCTTTAATGAGGATCTGGCTAACTTCATATCTCTGTTTCTAAAGTGAGAGAGGAAAAAATTTACTTATTAAGATATTTGTCTAAGATGGTTCTGGATCATTTTCTTGTTGAGATGACTGCTTCCTTTTTAGCTTGGGGCTAACTCTTTCAGCTGTGATTGAAGTAGGAAATGATAAACGCTCATCATCTGAAAAGATATTTGAGACTTAATCACACTATACGCCAAGATAACATTAATTTGTGCTAACCAGCTTTTGGGAGTTGAAACTTTTTAACATTCTTCTGCCTGCCTGCAGAAAGAAACTTTGGAGGAAACTTGAGCTGGTAATGCAGGCACAAAGTRAAAACTATGACACATGACTGATACCCTGCTCAACCTGCTGAGTTCATGTACAGTCACCTTGTTGTAGATGGAGGCAGTATAGGAATAGCATCCATATGATTCATTAGCTCTTTCTTTGGGAAAATCTGTTTCCTTGGGGCCGTCTTCCAGAAAAATAGACTGTAATATACACTCAGTGGCATAATAAACTTTTTTCTTCTCCTGGAAAAAAAAAAAAAAAATTAACAATATGCCTATAACCTTTGGCTGTTCCAGTGTCCAAAGTCAGCTCTTATGCAGAGATGGGTATGATGCATTTTCTTCTCTGTAGTCTGAAGACATAGATGCATCTGGCTTTTGAGTGTGAAAACAGAGCAGTTTGCCTGTATGCGGTGATTGCAGTTACTACTGGCAGGGGAGTGTGAGTGAGTAGGATAAAATTCTCTGCTAAAACAGGCATACAAAATCTACCATTATAGTAGTTTTGGTCTGTTTATGTTCAAATTGACTCCTACTTTGAACCTTAAAGCATCTGACTTTTGCTAGGGTGTGTCAAGTAACTTCCTGTACTTGCTTTCTATTTCATGCAAAAGACATGCAAAAGAGAAGTGGTTTTTTTTTTCCTCTTCCTATAAATACAGATATTCTAGACATTAAAACACAGAATGAATCTAACACAATAATCTATAAAGGCAATGTGTTTTGGGTGAGAATATCTGACTTTAGGGTAAATTGGACTATGTTTATGCATTTTCTGATGTTGTGTTTGTAGGTGTTTATTGTAATATGAGTTTCTTTTACAGAAAGGATATGATCTATTAAGTGTTTACGTACATCCATCTTTCTTGTGTGGAAATCTGTTGGCATGGGAAAATGTGTCATGGACAGTAAGTGTGCTGGTTCAACAAGCTGCTGCTTTTGTGAACTTGAAGATGACCTCCTTATTAATCAGGATTTTAGCAGCTCTCATATGCAACATTTGATTAGCTCTGCACCTGTCCTGTAGGTAGACTCCCATTCATATTCTTCCAGGCAGTAGCTAGCATTCAGCAGGCAGGGATCTTTCTAGGGGAATATTTCCATTAAAATATTAAAAAAAAAAAAAAAAAAAAAAAAAACCAGAATTAAATTTTGAAATGAAATAAATCCTAACCTTTGTAACCATGCATTATCCTGTTTGGAAGAAACTTTCACTTCTCCATTTGTAGTTTGAGTAGGTTTCTTGTCCTGTTCTAAGGTCATGGTTTTCAGGCTTTACTTTATAAGCATGCAACCAAGAGAAACTAAAAAGAAATGCTGTGTATTCAGCTGTTCAGTCTGCAACGTGCATAGATCAAAGACAGTGGTATTTAGCTGAGGATCTCTTTTTAGAAGTTGTTTCTATTGTTTTTCCTTTTGCATAGTGGTTGTTGGCATTTTTCTTCCAATACTGTGCTCTTTAAAGTGAGAGGTCATTTTGGTGGAGACGAGTAGGCTGTGCAGGTCAGGTTTCTAAGCTTTGCAAGTACCATCACAAATAGGTGTGGGATGAGATGCTGGTAGGAGTACGTTGTGTAGCTCTATGATGTGTCGTTGGTGGTTATACTTGCATCTTAGTTGATGAATTAGACTGCTAAGAGTAATACATGTACCAATAACCCAGATGTGGTTTTCCCATAACGACATTCCTAGAATTTTCATGTAAGATGATCTTTTTTATTATTTTTTGAAAGTCGGAGAATTGAACAAATAATGTGCATTTATTTTAATGGGGAAAAATAGCATGAAATCAGGAATCTATTTTCGTTAAGTATTTCCCTCTCCACTTTCATGCTATCTCCCTTTCTGGTTAATGGCTATCCAAATATCTAGGGTGCTCTTTAAGGAGACAAGCTTTGAATCCTTCCGAACAAATTCCGAGCACTATCCATGGAGAAATGTCACTCTCAGGTGACTATTGTCAAGCTTGGGCTGCATGCAGCCCCTTGCAGACCATGTTGTGCCCCAGAGCACACCCAGTAATGYAGGAGGGTTGTTGCTTCCCAGAGGCAATGAGGGCAAATGCATCCTTCTCCTAGGCTGTGCAGACCCACTCGCAGCCACTGCTTTATCAGTTACTAAAGTGCTGCTCATAGGAATTTCCACCTTCTTCMTCTCTAGCTTTCTCTTGCTTTTTGATAGCTTGAAAGGAAAAAAAAATAGTTAATAGTGTATTTATTTCTGTAGGAGGTTATTGCTTCACATGTGCTGTGTTCCCTATTAAAAAACAAATATGGAATATCTAATTATCTGATACACCCTGGGAGGAAGCTTATAAATATTTGAAAAATCAATTGAATTTAAGTCTGTATATTTTCTAAATGTGGATTGAATGCAGCTGGCTCTGGCAGTGCTTTTTGGCTTTCTGTCAGCCTTTAGAATACCAGTATCAATTTAAAGCTGAATAAATACCTAACAAGAAAGAGATAATAAAAGCGTTATTTAATATTGTATTCCCAGTGGCACACAAAAGGTTACAAACCCTGGATATCTGGTTAGTGGCCCCAATGGCTTCTAGGAAGTTACTTAACTATCCATTTATCCATTTAATTTATAGCAGTTAATGAGAGCTAAAATGCAGCCACAGGATTCAGGTTCCCAGAAAAACAGACATAAATTATGACTAGGTTTAAAGAGCATGACTTATTGGGTGATCATCCTGCTAACTGCTTGGGGTTTAGTGTCTGTGCCACAGATATTTATGGTTATCGACTTCTGCCTYCTAGGACAGAGCATGTTGTTGGTTCTGTTTGTTTTCTTTGCTGCTTAACCGGTCCAGAGTCATCTTTTCTCAAAGCTAAGGGAAATCTTCAAATTGGATGTTGAAATACACATATGAAATGTAATTAAAAATGCATGGAATAATCCTGATACAGGATACAGAATTGCATGTAGTTCTGTATGTTTTGGAAGAACAAAATATGACTAAGATGCACTTCTGTATTCACATATACGAAAGCTAGTTCAAACATAATTGTTTTGTTATTAGAGCACACCTTTTCTGAAACTTAGTACAGTTCTGCAAGCTTTTTGTATGTCTTTAATGTCCAGTTGACTCTATCTTACATTTATACTGGAGAAGGACATTCATTTAGGATAGTATTCTTGCTGCATTGTTGAAGACATTGAGGACAATGTATGATCTTGGACTGCTGCTGTGAAAACTCACAGATGTGCTCATAGGTGTTTGGGAAACAGTGGTCCTTGTGGAGCTGGCTCCTCAAAAAGGTTGTTGATTCAATGTTTGCTTGTTCAAGGGATATAGGGGTGCAAAGGTTTATACAGGATTATGTGTGATGAAGCTAGTGGTGTAGGCTTATGGGAGATTTGATGGAATGAATGCTCAGGTGTTCAGCTCCTTGAAGACTAAGTCTGGATACAGGAAATTGTTTTGTGCATGCATAATGTCAGTTGTCATAGTTTTAATATTGTATCCAAACATATCCATGTTAATAATAGATGTAGAATAAAGTGGAAAGTGAAAATTAAACAGGAAAAAATTTATTGCTGTCTCGCTCATGATGAGTTATTGCAGTCACAATAACATTTAGAAAAGTATGAAGTAATATGATAGACATTTGGCATACTAAATATCTGTCGAGCAAAATACTACAGTATTATATAAGTTAATATTTTTTGACACACACTGACTTTTTAGTTTAAGTTCCTAAAAAAATGTTTTAGATTCTGTAAGGGGGGATGTGCATATCTACTTCTGTGTTCCTGGGAATCCTTTCAAGTTAATTGGCATGGAGTTACTTTGTGTGCTCTTCTATATGCCTTTAACTTAAACATTTAAGTTGAACCGAGGTTGTTGATTGTTTGCACAGGCTGAGTGGGATCATGAGTCTTTGTCTTACTGTTATGATTTAATCTGTGGGTTGTGGTTACCCCTRTTCCCCTTTTCCCCACTCTCTTCACTTGGCATGTAATGAGTTCTACTTTATACAGTAGCACACTATGCATGTGGCTAAGTAACTTCTCTTTGAATATGCAAAAGGATGTGAGCCAAGGTAATTCATAATCAGAGATTACACAATATTGGTACGTTGTTCTGCTTTATCATTCAGTCACTTTTTCCAGGTCTACAGTGGGCAATTCCAAGGGAAGGGGGCTCCAATATGGGCCAAGAGACAGCATCTAGGGGTATATCTGGAAGAGCACACTATGTCTGGGCTGTGTTTTGTAGAAGCTCTGATGTTGCTCTGATGTTCTCTGCTTAGGAGCTGTCATAGCCTCCAACTTAGCAGTCTCTAGGCCAGAGTGTGGACCTCAGATACCAAAATCTTTTTGGTATCTGATTGGTAAGCAGATCCCATGAATGACCTGCTTAGACATAACACAATCTGCAAGGAGATCATCTTGGAGGTTTGTTCCTTGACTTTAGTGGGATGGTATAAAGACTGCTTGATGGTGTGATGATACCTTAGGCATTAAGAGCAAGATGAATGCCACGGAATGCATGGCATGGGCTGGCATGCCCTGTCGAGAGGGCAGTGGATGAAGTCCTGTGTGGCTGGGGCAAGACTAGTTCCTGTCCAATTGAATTGCACCAAATGGCTGTATATTCAAGTGAAAAAACCCAGACATCCAGATAAGCATGAGATATGAAGCGGGAAAAATGGAAAASTTCCCAGAGAGTGTGTTTGTTTGTTTTAAATTATTATTTTTATTTTTTCCCCCCTCAATTTTCTGAGAAATTTCCATCTCTGGGTAGAGAGGGTGAAAAATTATCCCTGCCTTGAGAACAAGGAGGAGATATTTCCACTCAGTATGATGAAGGGTGCTCTAGATCATGTGTTATGTGCATTTGATGTGTATTTGCACTGGTGAACAGAGAAGGCAATTTTTGTAGTGGTGTGTGCCAGGGGCCTGATGGCTGAGTTCTGGAGCTTCAATCCTGCTGGCCCAAGAGATAATCCAGGGAGAGTAATTTTAGAGGCTTTTCTGCTTTTTACTRGGGTTTGAGGAGGGACCTGAAGTGTGAAAAAGTGTGAGACTAAATAAACTGAGCTGAGATCCATGATTGTTTCATTATAGTCGCTGTCTGGAGGTGGGTAAACTCAGCTAAGGCTTTGAGACGCTGTGCTGAACTTTTGTAAGAACTGTCCTGTGAAAACCTGGAAAGATAGTAGCTATTATCAGTGACCTTCAAATATCATTTAGCACTTAGTTTGGATTACTTCCTKCAGCTCTACCATTTGTTATAGATTTTCTGCACTTGCTTTGAATTCTTAATCATATCTTGATCTTTTGGGCAGAGTTGGTTATGCTCATTGCTTGCTGCTTTTATGAAAAACCTTCCTAAATAGGTAAATATATATCATAAATTTAATACAGATTTTGGATGTGGCAATTAAAACTTTAAACCTTTACAACAGAACACACATAGTTTGRGTTACTTTAGTTATGTGAGACAGTAAATATTTAAACTATTTATATGTGTGTGGCCCCCTCTAGTCACTCCTCCTCCAATAATACTGTAGGAAGAGAGTAAAAAGAAGGTTTTTTTGTGAACAATTCCTATGTCAGGCTATGTTCTTTGCCAAGTCATAAAATCAGCTAAGCCACACACACACACAGTTGCTGCTGTGAGGTCTCTGCACACTTGTAACGTTGGCTCTCTGAACATCCACATTTTACTACCAGTTCTTATGCCAGAAGAGAAAGGAAAGGAGGACTGAGAGTGGGAAAAAACAAAGCTCTTGGAAAGTGTGGAGGTGGAAATCCTATTAGGTTGTACTTTGTTGATTCAGGGGTTGATTTTGTCCCCAAAGTCTCAAGTTTATCACTAAATGTGAAGTAGTCTGATTTGACACCTTGTCATCAAATTCTCATCACAACACCTTACATACACTTGTTTGCATAGTGTTGAGCTGTATTGAAGCTCAAAATAGAGAATTGGAAAAGTTATTTATTTATTTATTTATTTATTCATTAAATTCCCAGACAGTTATTCTCATCTGCTATCTGAAATATACGCCTAGTAAGAAAAGAAAAGAAGGATGGGGCATGGCGGGGGGGAACAAAACCTTTCCTTCTTAGGATAGTGTAATGTTATGTATGTTGGTGTAAATTAYGTACACTGACTTTACATCTTTCCTTTAAAACCTTTTCCTTTCTCCCCTATTTACCATGGGAATTCAGAAGTCAGGCCAACATCTTACCTGCTTCATTACCTTGTGTATGTATGTTCTTGGAGTTCTTGGGAACTTCAGCTGTCGCCGTGTCTCTTGTTAGCCTCTGAGTATCTGGCCTTCCTTCTAGAAGGRAACCTCCCTTCTCTTGTCTCTTACATAAGTGAACAGATCCCAATACTGGGGAACTAGACTTTGCTGTTTGTAGTTTTTTAGTAATGTTAATTACTAATTTCTGAGACATAAATATACTTTTCTATTTTTGTCAATAGGTAGATTATTGCCTTCAAAAATAACAGATTTTAATCTAAGTATTTAAATTGTTGTTGTTGTCTATTTGCATATGCCAATTAGCTAAGTGTTAATCAATCTCCCATATAAATGAAAATGAGAAGAATGAGTTGTGCAGTAAGGTAATGATTCTTGATAACAAGAAGTACAACCTCCTATCACTGCTCTAGGAGAAAAATAATCTGCTTCTTTTTCCATTAAAAAAAATGCAGCTATGAAGTAACTTACGAAATCTCTGGCCTCTGAAAAGTCAGTATAAGCTGGATCTGTCAGGAGTTCTCCTCTAAGTCCTCACTTGTTATTTAGAGTGAAGTTTTTAGTGTGATATATACAACATAGAGCAATTACTCTGAAGCATGCTTAAAAAGCCTACTGGATTATAACAGAACAAGCAAATTGTAGGACTACCATGAATTATAGAGTCATACAAAATGTAATAGTTGAGTAACTCCAGAGTAGTTTTTATTTTAATCTGTACCTCAAACTGATTTTTTTTTCCTTTTTTCCTCAATATCAAATTTTGCATACCAGGATCTTCAAATACGTTGTTTCAAAATATTTTGACAGTTTATGAATACCCAAAATAAATACAGTAATATCTTGGTAAGCATGTGCCATGGTTTCCACCTTTTCCCCATACCTKTATAGAATTGAGCCATACATCAGTACAGAGGCAGTTGCCTGGGAAGCATAAGCCTAGTGGAGCCAAAGATTTGGGTTCGTAGAGGTAAGAGACATTTGCCTCTCTACAGAGAAGCCAGGAGCAAACATTTTAATGGCTTTTCTGCTGCTTTATATATGAGTGGCACAGTAAATATATATCTTTCTCACATTTTTGGAAAGGGTTTGGAGTTCCTGGTAGTGCAGGATGGTGACACTCTTGTTTTTATTGAGGAGGGTGGTGATGAAGGAGATGAAGGCACCTGTGCAATGAGGAAATCTGTCCCTGTATCTGCATTTCCACTCGCTGTTTTTTGGTCATGGGGCTCAYACTGAGTGCATTGAGCTCCCTACCAGCCATGCACATATGCTAGCTTGTGCCAGACTGGCTGAAGTGGTGACACAGKCTCAAGGCACACAACTGGACAGTTGAAGTGCTGAACCTGCCAGCCGAGCATGCGTGAGTCAGGGCTGCTGTGGGAACACCGATAGCAACAATTCTCTATCTGAGTGAAATTGTGTGATACCAGGCTTGCCATGATGAAAGCATCACCTGTTTTGTCAAGTGGTTTATGCAGACATAGGAAGGTAAACGCAGGAGCATGTCCAGGATGCAAAGTCAAAGCTTTKGAAGTGAAAATTCAACTTTTGGATTCCGGATTTTGTATCTTTTAAAATCAGAAAATGAAGCAGCAGTTAGAGGATGTGAGAATGAAGTGAGACTTTTCAGGAAGGTTTGGAACATCTGCAGGGAGCTGTACTGCAGTGGATGGAGGTATTGGCAGATGGCACCATGCTTTTAAACAAAGGTAGGCCTTCAGGCAGATGGGCAGTTGGATACTTTTTTCCACTGAGTCTTTATCCAGGAATAATACGGCTTATGGATATGAATTACTCCAGCAAGATARATTCAGTGAAAATTGCCTTGTCTAGACAGAGAAAAGCAGGCAGTCGCTTTTGTCGGGGAAGGGGTCAGAGAAGTATTTGGGGCAGGGCAGAAAGTAGCTTTGGCMCCTTCTCTGGGGGTAGCAAGGGCTCTAGATGCTACCTTGCCCCAGACTGAAGCTGCTCTAGGTTTTTCCTCCCATCCCTGAGAGAGCTGCAGGTCCCAGTGYCCTCTAGAGTCTTCCCTCTCTTGGTTTGGCTTTGACCGTTTTTTCCTACTGTTTTTTCTTTCCTTGGCAGGAGCACTTGCTCTGCCTGGTCATTTTGCCTGTGCTGCAATTTCTGTCTGGCTTATACTCTTGGGATCTCTATCCTGCTGGGCCTGCCAAGCCATGTGAGCAGACCCTGAAATCCCCATGAGCTGAGAGGAGAGATGGTTGGGCCAACTCCAAACCAAGAGGATTGTAGAGGCAGCTGGCAGTTTCTTTCTGAGCCTGGTAAATAGCATACATGCATAAATGTGAAGTGTCCACAAGCACAAAATTGATGAAAGGAGAAAYTGAATCATTTTCTATGTGCCTGTTTCAGCACTATGGGAAAATTACAATGTATGGGACTAGTTTTGTTTTTGAACTCTACTTTAGGTGTTGAATACATTAACTGGCTTCCAACCAAAGCTTTCTAAGCCTGACCTTAAGTTACCTCTGAAGGTATATAACCAYGAACCATTAAAAAGCCTTTGAAAGGCCAGGAGGAGTCTTTTGGACTTAGACACGCACTTTGAACCAAGGCCTTATTCAGAAGGGTGCTACACACCATTCCAACACTATCCATTGCAAATAGCAGCTGGGAAAGTTTTGGGAAGAGAAAGGAATGCTGCTTTCAGAGCGGGAAGCTGTTTTTAACAGAGCCCTCCCCTTGTGATTTCAGTGGCTGCCTCATCTTGYGCAGGGCTCCTTGCCTCCCAGGGATGGCTTCCCCTGTCTTCTGCTGGGCCAGGCACAGAGCTGAATTGATTTAAGGGYCTGTTTATTTATTTGTTTTTTACTGGAGATGAGGGGGATTGCCTTTTTTCTTCCCATTTCAGGAATTTGCTTTGTTTTGGGGCAGGACCAGCCCTGCAAACAGCGTGCTGAAGGCACCTAGCTAATTGAATGGCCCACTATTCTGTTTTCAAGTCAGAGAAAAACATTTAATTGATCCAATAAATAAATACTTAAAATTGCARAGACCAGATAGCATGACTGGAGTGTAATGTATGGTCTTTCTTTTATACCAAGAAATTAAAGATTTTTCAATAACTGTACTTAAATCTTTAGGCTAGGCTACATTATCTTCAAGTGCATTTTACATTCTAAAATGTCATGAAATGATGGAATTTCTAATCAAAAACGAAAGCACAAACATTCTTGCTCTACCCTTCCTACTCTTTCCATAACCTCAAGCAACAACAAAAACTTCTTTGCAAGAACCCACACAAACACCACATGAAAAATATCACGTCTCTAAGAGACATCATTTTTTCTGTTGGCATTTTATGGAGAAAGAAGGACTGAACTTGAGTCAACTTTTAAATGTTTGCAATAAATATCCTTTTGACCTTATCTTTTAAGAACAACAAAAGCCTCTACAAAAACTATCCCTATATTTCATTAGTTCTTGAACTGGATATTGATCTTGCAACAATTTCACCTCAGTCAGTTTGACAAACTTGAACAGAATTGCTCTTTATTGAGAGCAATGGATAACTAGAGATCAAAACTATTACCAGTGAGTTAAGTGTAATTAGTCATTCTCTTCTTAGTGCTCCCCAGTTAATGTTCACCAAGTTAATCTGCTACACAGTGTGCCTATTGTTATTTCTTCTTGTGCTTAAGATGAATTCAAGCAYTAAAGTAATTTCCCCATGTACTTAGCATTAAAGATAGATGCAGCCATTTTAGTCAACTCTATATACCTTGATGTGAAAGAGTCTTAGGAAACTAAAATAGGATATTTTTCAAGTGTATGTGTATTTTCTGGATGAAATCACTGCTGCAAGGTTTAAGTCTTGCTTTGCTATCCCATGAAGTTATTTCCCTGAGTGAGTTGCGTCCACAGGTTTTTTTAGGTCTATTAACAAGAACATTTTTATTACAAAAACTAGCAAAAGGTAGTATACAAGATGTTGATAATCTACCAGTCGAGTATTTTGGTTCACTGCTTTTGAAAAGGTGTAAGTGTAGTGCTACTTCCAAATATTGACATCWTTGCATAATTGTTTGGGACTTGGATTTCCACTGATTATATTTCCAGAGAGTAAGTTGCTTTCATAAGTTTTTTAGGGAGGAATTTCTATTTATTTTTAGATAATATAGGAGAAAATATGTAGAGTTTCAGTAAGCTGCAATATATAAAATATTTAGTCATGGAGAGACATGTCCTATTYTTGAAATTCATGTAGAGGATCAATARTAGTGTTCAAAATATAAACATACTTTCATACCAAGGCATTAACCCCACTATTTTTGTACACAGTGCACAGTTACAAAGTAAAGTTTAAAGAAAGCRCTATATTCACTTACCACGAATCTGTTGTGGAAAGGGATCTCTCARCCTCGAGGAGTATCCTTGAGAGGTGTCSCTGCTCAAGGGGAGATCCTGATGTGCAGCCCGCTGCCATGCCAGGAGAGCTCAAGGGGCTCTTGGGCTGTCTGTGTRTTTATAGGATAAGATGATTGACTTATAGTCATTCTTTCACGTCCAAGCACCCTTGCTAGTGTATTAGCCTTTTCTCCCCATCRGGATGCAGCCKTCATTGTTATGTTGATGTCCAAGCGGGAGAAGAAATCAGGAGGGCGCCTACCTGGATTAGATAGATCGCTGGTGGTTAGCAACTGAATAGAGCTATAGGTAAAGGTCAGTTGACCCGGGAAAGGAGCATATCCGTCACAACTTACATCAGAAAACAGCCTGGAATATGGAATCAATGGGTTATGTTGAGGAAATGTGTATTTTTGGTAGGATGCAGTGTCACCAAAAAAAAAACCATTCTGCATATTGTTTAATTCTTTTGGTTAAGGTTGTACTGCAAAGAATGCCTCTGCTTTCTATTGTGTAATAGAAGTTGCTGTATATAATGACTAGAAGTTAATGAAAAGAGGGCTTTGTTCCAGGATTTGTTCTGATTGTGCAGCTGGTTGGTTTGTACCTGCTGGTTAATGGAGAATGAACCCAGAGAAGGAATTCTGTATTKGTCTGTACAGTTGGAAGTCTCTGTTTAAAGAACTGATCAAGTATTGAATTATATGCTTTATTTTAATTAAATATGGATGAAAACAGATGTTATCAGTATTGCAACAAGTGCCCTAATTCATTCCTCTAGTTTGCCTAATGTTGGTCATTTCCTTAGAAGTTACTCCTGCTGTGGAAGACCCTACAAAAGGATGTAGTGGAAGTGAGGTCTGTATTGAAACTTACCACTTGTGGCTTCTATTCAAAAAAGTAGTTGGGTGTAAACTAACTTCTGGGTCTATTGTCTGCCTTTCTGACTTCAGTGATGCTTTTTGAAGCAGTGGGGTAACTAAGGTGTATTTGTACAAGAAGAGATGTGAATGTGAATAGTGAAGGAAGATGTTGTTTAGCATTGCAATAGCTTGACTTTGAATACCACAATGGGATTTTTGGGCCCCAGTATTAACTGAAATTTTTGGATTTTTTTGAGATATGTTAAAATATGATATGTTATCTTAAAGGTGTTGATTGCTGCCTCAACACCAGTTTTGTACTTCTGCATAGACTGACAGAAAAGAACTATTGCTCTCATCTGAGCAAAATTATGACAAGAAAATCTTGTCCATGAAATAAAAGCTAAAGGGTCATGAACCTTTGCAATTATTGTCTGGTGTTGCTTTTAAGTGACTAAAACTCACTGGGATCTCCCATATTCTCTTAAAAGGTCAACCAAATAAAAGTGAAAGTAAGGCAGTATTTGGGAACCTGATTCAGTGGTATTTCTGTGTTGTGATGCCATCCTCAYGGCAAATTCTAGTTATAGCCTAAACTGCATGAAGCAATGTTTACCTGAGAGGAGTACTAATTGGTCAATTAAGAAAGGTTAAATATTTCTTCTGTTTTTATTTTTTGATTCTATTCCAGATCTATCAGCTACAGCTTCTAGAACTAGCTTTTAAATAAGTTTTGTAAATTTGGTTATGTCTGTCATGAATTAGACTGATGAAAATGAAGTCACTCCTGTAACTATCTTTTCCTCACCTAATTTTCACATCTAATATGGGGGGTTGTAGTCTAGCACGAGTACTGCTGTACGAGTAATAAATCAGTTGAATCCACTGTTCAAGGAAATGTTACGGAGGTGCTTACACCCTGAGCTTTACCCTTTGGTATTTTCCTTTCCCTGGCAGTTTTGAAAGTGTCATGTGAGCTTGGTGAAAAGAAAGCAGTATCTGTGCTAACCCTGTGGCCACCTCAGTGAAGACAGCATGACTTGAGATGTTTCAAAATAATTCCTSCTGTCTCCTTCTGAGGAGCAAGGCTCTCCTTCTGAGCCTCTCCTTCTGAGGCTATAAATGCTRTTTTGCAAGTATTACCAATAATTTTGTTGTCTTCCCTCACATATCCCTGGAGAGACATTTAATAAGAGTACTGTCCCTTTGTCAACCTACGAGTAATGAGAGAGAGGAGGGAGAGCATTTTGTGCTGAGCCTCAATGGTCAGTGTCTCCTCTTTCTGAATCCGTAAAGGATTTGTGGTCGTACTACACTTCCTTTGGTATAAAGTAGGAAAGGGATTGTAATCTGTGAATTCCTTAGGTGGGTGGATTGCTCTTAATAAATAACCTTTATATGGCCTCACATCATATTCTACTTAGTCTTGGAGCACTAGTAGGAAATACTATTTGGCTATTAAGAAAGCTTTAAGAAATTGTGATAATTTAGGAATGTAACTCTTGGCTCACAGTCATTTCCCGCAGCAAGGAAACTGCATTACTGATTATGAGTGGGTATTCTGTAATTGATATAGGCTGAATGCAGGAAAAAATGGTGCTTCACAAAAAAAAAAAACCTTAACAGCTTAGAACACTTCCAAATGTAGCTGAAACTAGTTTTCAAAGGCTGTATGATGGTTTGGCATCAAATGTTTTCTTCCTAACTAGTGAAAGTGGTAAGGAGTGTGACTAAGTGTTGATATTTCTGTTCTGCAATTACTGTTTTCTTCTAGGGCATCTCAGTGCAGTTACCTCCATGTCATTTGCTTATTCTGACCTGTATGCCTTTCTTAACCTTTTTGTAAATCTACATGCCAATCATTAGGCTGGATATAATTACTCGGTGGTGCTAAAATATACGTTCTGTCCAACATTGAAGACTATATTGAATACTGAAAGATATTCAGTTAACTGACTGAACTTTGCTAATTGGTACAAACTGTCTATAATACTTTCAGTTTGTCTACCATGCAACAGCTTTTGTTAGTTTATATGCTTATTCTGATTATATTCACTGATATAGAATATCAGCATATATGCACTGAAGCACAGTAAGAGTCTGAGTCATCCCTGGAGGCCATTACAGAAGAAGTATATAGTAATACTATAACTTGGTATCAATGCATTCAAAGTKTGTATGATGCTTTGGCCAATTTAAGGCTTACAATTGGCTTTCTGTTGGGATCCTTTAAAATGCCACTGAGGTGTTTAATTCACCTTCCAGTTTGTATGAAAATCATGTTAGGGACCTCTCTATTAACTGTAGGGTTATAGGAWGAAAAAAGTAAATGTCACTGAGATTTGTGTGCGACAAATCATAGCAATGCTCTTTTTCTTAAAAAATGTGCTTGCTTAAATACTAACAAATTTACTTATTTGGTATGCTATTTCAAAAATAAATGATAGTAAATATTTCTTGATATGTTCAAACGTACCAAATCAAGCTTGCAGATTAGCAGCAGCTTCCAACCAGGCAAATGCAGTGATGTAATGGACACTTATTAACAATAAAAAAAGTCAAAGATATATACTTCATGTCAAGGATGATTTTTTTGACAATATTCTATTACTTTTACTTTCTATTATGTCAAATGATTTTTCTTTCCATGTAACACAGTTGCAATAAATAGGAGCTGCTGATAAAATAAGAAGGACCATAGTAGTTAGTTAGAGCTTATAGCTTTAGATGCCTAAAATATTCTGTACGTTATCCTCTTTAGGCACTAGTTCCGTATCTTTTGAGAACTTATTCAGTCTTTTCGAATAGTTAAATTCTGATTAGGGGAAAACAGATTCATGATTCAGATGATCAGAGATGATGTAATCCATAAAAATGCATGAGTTACGCTTCTCATCAGAAAATACATCATGCCCTTCAAGAGGAAGGACGTGCTTACAGCTTGCTAGTCTAGAAATTGAAAGTTGCTTTAATTCCCTTTTTTTCTTTTGTTTTTGGCAGACAGCTTCRGATAGAGTGCAAGTATCTCAACCGATACTTTTTTACATGTATGTAGGCAGGGAGGGTTTGTTTTGTTTTTCTGTGAGTTCGAGCTGTGTTTTTCTGTGAATTTAAGCTGTGCTTATCTCCACAGGTATCCTCATGGGCTGGCAAGAAAGTGTAATCTAGGCTTCATAATTGAGTGTCCTCGCAGATGTAGGTTTTAGCAGCAGATGACAACTGCATTGTATCTCAGGCTTAACTTTCACGTGTACAAATGTGCATATATTTGCTTTGGTTTTTCTGTGTTTTTTTTGTTTGTTTTGTTTTTGTGTGTGGCAGGGTTTGTGGGTTTTTTTTTTTTTTTTTTTAATGTGTCTTCCAAGCACATAGCATTTCTTGTGAAAGCCACTGCCACTGACTGACTGCTATTATCCCTGAGCAGTCGTTGAACAGTTTCAGGTGCTGAATTACATTCAGAAGTATTACATGCATTTCAAAAGGATTAAACCTTTGGTTGGAAGGGAGACTTATGCAGTCCTTGACAAGACTGGAACAAAAAAACTATGGTTCACAGTGAAAGTGCTGTCAGATTTCTATTAATCTGATGTTTATCAAAAAAATACGTTCTTTGGTTTGATATTTTGGCTAGTCTTACTTTCAAATTCATATACATGTCTTAATACTTTATATAATCCATTTACAACCATAAATTTCAAACAGTGCCTGAACTGTGAAGCAGCTTGATATAAGTACTTTTTTTTTTTAAATGCACATTATGGGCTGCATTTTTATGGAAAATTCATTGGCTTAGCTACGGTTTCACCTCAGTTCTACACCTGTATAGCTTTTTGCTTCTTTCAGTAGATGTAACATGAGTCATCTGAAAAGATGTAGCCAAGTAGAATGAAAACAAGATTTAAGAAATAAAAGCATGCAAGCAGGATTTAGGAGATACTAATAAATAAGAACATGAAAATGGTTTATATGTTGGTGTTAGACTGGAGAAATTGATAGGAAGAAGTGCTGGTTGCAGGAACTAAGAATGTTTTTCATCTGCTAGTCTCCAGATCACTGACTCTAGTTCACTGTTGGCTGTAACAGTAGAAAGTATTTAATAGGTGACTAATGAAGTGTTGGCTGTACCAGCCCATTCTTTAAGAGGGGAATAGGTTTTATGACTACAGCCATTGTATTTTGCTCTCCAGAAAGATAGATCAAGATCTACTTTTTTTTTTTTTTTTTTTTTGGGGGGGGGGGGGGGAGCCGTGCATATTCTCACAGCCTGAGATCAATCTACCCCTCACCCAATGCATGTTGTTTGTCTGCTGGACCAGAACTCAGCCAATTTTGCTGTTACATTGGATATTTGCTGTTATATTGTGTATAGGTCAAGCAAGCTAGATGCGGACTTGCTGTCTGCTGAGGACCAGCAAGGACAGGCGAGTCAGGAACCAAGGATGGCAACTGTGCAGCAAGGACAGCACTGTCACCAAGGGGTGCAGACCTGCAGTACCCTATTGAGGCGAGTGGTGTGGCTTCAATCACATTAAACTGGTTCAGGGAACAGGCCACTGGCGGCCAGGCCAACCTCAGATGATGAGAAGGGTTGAAGGCCAAGTTAATAGGTCAGGATCCTCAAGGCCAAGGCCAGGCACAAGCATACCTACAGTATAGCTCAGGCAATGAGCAGGACCAAGGGTGTCAGCTTAAATGCAATTCCTGGGCAGAGCATAAGGCTAGTCAGGTCTTTTACTATGAACTTGAAATTTTGGGCATCCTCTTGAGGACTTGTGCTGGAGAATCCTCCCTTGTGCTTCTTGCTGGGGCATTAGTCATTTTTCAAAGGCTGATCTGTGCCTCTGCTTGCTTGCCCTTTCTCTGTTTCCCCCTTTTTGGGAGATATAAGAAAAWGGAGGATGGGGAAGATGAGCAATATCTTCAAATGTTCTTTCAGGAAGGCTTTGAAAAGAGGCTTCTGTGCCTTTTCATAAAGGCCCTTTCAATAGCCCATAGCTACAATATGTGCAGTACAGGCCAAATTTCTCATCATTCCAACATCCATCCTTTATTCTTAAATGATAATTAAGCATTAAAATCCAATGGTCCATACCAAGAGCACTGTCTGGGCACTCTCAGTCACTCTTTTTTGAGTGCAATAGTTGTTTGGTTACTGCCTGCCCTATATACAGGTATCCCTGACTCACTTACTCATGCTGCCCTCATGCTGCTACTTGTCATTTCCTTCACAAGTCAAGACAAGACCTCCTAGGTAGAAGGAAGGATGGGACCTATTTTTATCATCTGTCTCTCTTATATTTTGTTTTTTTCCCTGCCAGCTCCCTTATGCTTGAGTGGAGCTCTTGCTAGAAATTCACAAAGCTACTTCATTGTTGTCCTTCAAAAATGTCTTTATAACTCCTGTGATACTGTGGTACTTGACAGTTGTTAGGCAGCACTTTGAAAGCAATTCTGATGAAGTGCTGAAAGCATGGTCTGTCACGCTGACCAGTATTGCCTGTCATCCACTCATGTATCCAGCCCTCTGACAGATGGACACGGTCATTCCTCAACAGCTCTGTGTGCTCATACCATGCACCACCGCACAGTCACATCATCAGAAACACCCATAACCATTTTTGCCACCTCATAATTGAGCTTTCAGTATGTTTTGTTGGTATGCCTAGGCTTTTTGGCCAAAAGCCACATCTTTCTTGGCAGCATTATTGACCAGACAAAGCGCATGTGGGGCCATGAGTACCCATACATATTTTTTTCTTTTGTAGTCTCTCTGAGGTTATTTTTCTCCTGAATGAGCAATGAGGATGTTGGGTGAGTGCCTGTGGTTTTTGTCAGTGTAGCAGAAGGATGAATACCCCCRAAACAAGCTGTGCCTATGAAACCACAGCACTGCATCTGGCCTTGCTGGTATGCTCCCTGTCTCAGCTCATCTCTTGCAAGCTTCCAAGTGGTCATGCAGGCAAACTGCTGGCATGTGCTGTGTGACTCYTGCAGCAAATAGACAACAGGGACAGCCCAGGTTGAAATTAGGTGTGCCAGGAGACTCACTCCACTTTGTGGAGTGAACCTCTGCACCAGCCAGGCTGCCAGTATCTGGCTGACAGTGCTCTGACCAGGTCTGAATGAAAGTGGAAGCCATCATTCTTATGCATGTTTGTATCAAGCCATCATTCTTCTGCATGCTTGTATCATTTGAAACAATTGTTCATTTGGGAGACTACTTTCATTGCTATTGCAAACTGGGACAAGGGTTTTGACTGTCTCTGTGTCCTAAGAGTCACTAAATCCAACCATTTGCAATGCTGTAGTGCTGTGGCTTGGGCAGCGTCAATTATCTAGGCAACTTTCTTCCTCTCTGGTTAGCATGTGGTGGCCTGTGGGGAGTTCTTGTTTCTCCTGATAAACAGTGGACACTTCTACGAGATACATGCAGTGAAAATAACGGGGCAAGCCCATTCACCTAAAAGTCCTGAAGGGGTGCTGAGAAGGACACACAGGACAAGGTAAATTCTCTCCAGGAATGGTAATAGCCAGGAACACTTTGCATGTTTTCACTGTAGACTTCAGACAAATTCTAAAAAACATACTCCTCTTTGGCTTACTGTAAACTGTAGACCCATGGCATTAACATCTCTGTTCATTCTCATGATGTTATGGCTGGATTAATATATCCTGCAGTTCCTTCAGGCTGTTTGCAGGAGATGGTGCTAACTACTGTGCCCTTGGATAACTGCTGGGCCTGTGGAGAAGGGGACAAGCATCCTGTGAGCTGGCAGGCAGGCCTCTGAAACAGGGCTTCAGTTTGAAGGCCCTTGGTCCCATGTACGGCTGGCCGCTCACCCCAAAAGTGAGATCTGGAGAAATCTGGAGAATATGGGACCAGTTCAGTCCAAGAGCACAAACCTATGCTGTGTTGTATGTTAACCAGCTGGAACAGAGTGGGATTTATCAGCATTTCCCAAAGGAAAGGGAGGTGGGGGCCAGTGTCCGAGGTGACTGTTTCTAGAGCCTGGCAAGTTTCTGCACAGGCCACCAGAGGGCCAGTGTTAGTTGTTCCATCTCTGAGGATCTGCCTCTGACTCTTCATTCTGTACTTCTGTGGTGCCTAGGAGAAAAGGAGCACTGGTCTGTAGAGGCATTATGGTAAAGTAAATAAGATACATAATAATCCAGCTGTGGTCTCTCATTCCCTCAGTCCGTGAAGCTGTGGTGTGAGTTCACATAGTACTAAGCAGGCTTGCAGGGCACCCATCATCCAACAACTTGAAACACTTGGTGTATAAATTTGGAGCTCAACAGTATAGAGTGGCAATAGCTTTCTTTTTGTGGGTCTGTCTAATGTATGCTTTTCTTTGTAAGTAGCGATCTTTCCTTGATCTGCAGTATTCCCCAGTATATGTGGTAAGATGTATTAAAAATGATGTATATCTTTTTCCATTTAAAGAAATCAGTTATGCACTTTGAGGAGATTCTAATTGCTTTCTGCTAATTTGATTCCAAGTAAACTGAAAAAAGAGCTTCCAGATTTTGGAGACTCTCTTTCAAGTATTTTGATCTATCTTGACCTAAAATGCAGTTGGCAATATTTTTTCCTCAGGTCCAGTGAGTTGCAATTGAAACACAGAGCTTGCTTTAAGGACAAAATTCAGTCATGAAATCTTGATTTAAAAGTAGTGTTCCTATTTTTAAAATACAGGAAAAATACTGAGCTTTTTCTCAAAATATTCAGGAATATATTACTAATTCTTTTACTTCTTCACCATTAAAGATTTTTCTGATCTCTAATATCTTTCCAATATTTCTTTATGTTGGGATTAGTCTACAAAGGATTTGACAATTATCTCAGTTCTGCATTGATTCACAAGGGACTGGGGGGATAGCCATAAGAAGTTAATCACAGCATCTAAACCATATGCATACAAAAAGAAGAGGAGAGAGTATGATGAAAGAAGAGAAACTTCTAATAAAATTGACGTTCATCTTTGAGACGTTCATAGCTGTATTCATTACATTAAAGATATTGATGTCATCAGTAAGATCACCTTCAGTCTATGCATCATACTTTCTTCATATATTGACAGGGATACCTAATTGAGCAGACATTAGAGGAACGCATTAAAAGTGGTGGAAAGCAGAACGCTGTTGTATGCTGCATGATTCACCAGGGCTTCTTGCCAATCATTAATCTGTGGTGTGCCTGCAAGAGTCCATCTGTAATTAAATATGGACGTGATACAATAATGATAAAAGGACATTGCTCCTGTGCAACCTAAGAACCAAAAATAATTGCTCTGTTTTAATTCTGCATACTGTCTCTTATTATCTAAATGCCTGTCCGAAGAGAAAAGAAAATTTTGCAGCTATCTTGATAAATCTCTTCCTAAATATTGTAATTGCCTGTTACGTGTAACTACTCGAGTTCTCAGCTTCAGGAATAAAAATGTTGTCTTCCTTCCACGTGATCTATAATGGATCAAAAGGTTCTGTGTTAAGCATTTCTACAAAACTTACTCATCTTAGTGAGTGGAAAATGTGCATACCAGGATTCATAATGAATTTTAATGATTGCTTTATATCTTGGTTCCAAAGAATTTCAAGGTCTTCTCATCAAGTCACAGAATCACAGAACGGTTTAGGTCGGAAGGAACCTCTAGAGATCATCTAGTCCAACCCTAGTGCTCCAACAGGGACACCTAGGGCATGTGGCACAGGGTCACATCCAGGCAGGTTTTGAAGATGTCCAAATCAGTCTTCACTCTCACCCTATGCCCACTCAGTATATATCCAGGAGAATACATGGCAAAGTCACTTACAGTTTGACTTTTTGTGTCTTCCACATATCAAAACCATGCTTAAGACAAATGTTAAAAATACGTAAAAAAACCAACAACGGAACAACAACAAACAACAACAACAAAAAAATCAAAATGGCTGTACTGTGGAGTCGGCCCAGATAAACTGATGGAATTGCATACGCTGACAAAATGGGAGAGTTGAATCGAGAAAAATATGCTGAAAAGCAGTGGGAGGATAACAAGAGAGGATAAAAAAAAAAAGAGGTGAAAGCACCTGATCCAGATCCTGACATCCAGAAGGTAGTGACAGAAATGGATTTGATACAAAATAGAAACAGCAGCAACTCAAACGCTGCAGAAAACGTCCTAGACAAGGACTATGTTTTCCTTCCAACTGCATAACTCACAGTATTTCTACATCCTTCAAACGATACTTCACATAATTATGAAAAAATGTTGAAATGTAAAGAAATTAAGAGGAAGTACACTGAAACGTCTGAGACAGTAAATGTTCTATGAAATGCTAATAATTTTATCACTCCTAACCTGCCTTTTTAACCTCCATTTACGCTTAGGTCTACTTGACCTCTTTACACGCAGTGGTACTCCTCCTGCTTATGCTCAGGCCTACTCCCCCTGTTTACCCTCAGTGGAACTCCCCTTGTTTACCCTCAGTCCTACTCCCTCTGTTTACCCTCAGTGGTACTGCCTCTGTTTACACTCAATCTTATTCCAAAAGTCTACGCTCAGATGTACCTTGCTGACGGTAAACAATGGAGTATTGCTGTGTGTAAATATTGAGGTACCACTGAGGGTCGACATCTGGAGTAGGACTCACGGCAAAGTGAGGGTAAAAGTACCACTGAGGGTAAATAATGGGGGTAGGACTGAGGGCAAACATGGAAGTACCCCTGAGGGTGGAGATCAGGAGTACCACTGAGGGTAGGCATTGAAGTAGGGCTGAGGGTAAACATCTGAGTACCACTGAGGGTAGACATTGAAGTAGCACTGAGGGTAGACATTGGAGTAGGACTGAGGGTAGAGATTGRAGTACCACTGAGGGTAGACACTGAAGAAGGACTGAGGGTAAACATCTGAGTACCACTGAGAGTAGACATTAGAGTACTCCTGAGGGTAGACACTTGAGTAGGACTGGGGGTAGACATTGGAGTACCACTTAGGGTAAACATCTGAGTACCACTGAGGGTAAACATTGAAGGAGCATGGAGGGTAAACATGGAAGTAGCACTGAGGGTAGACATCGAAGTAGGACCGAGGGTAAACATCTAAGTACCATTGAGGGTAGACACTGAAGTAGGACTGAGGGTAAACATGGACGTACTACTGAGGGTAGACATTAAAGTAGCACTGAGGGTAGACATTGAGATAGCACTGAGGGTAAACATGGAAGTACCACTGAGGGTAGACATTGAAGTAGCACTGAGGGTAAACATGGAAGTAGGACTGAGGGTAGGCATTAGAGTAGGACTGAGGGTAGACATGGAAGTAGCACTGAGGGTAAACATGGAAGTAGGCCTGAGGGTAGGCATTTGGTGGGACTGAGGGTAGAGACTGGAGTAGCACTGAGGGTAGATGTTGGAGTACTACTGAGGGTAGATGTTTGAGTAGGACTGAGGGTAAACATGGAAGTAGCACTGAGGGTAAACATGGAAGTACGACTGAGGGTAGACGTTGGAGTACCACTGAGGTTAGACATAGAAGTAGGACCGAGGGTAGATATTGGAGTACCACTGAGGGTAGACATTGGAGTAGGACCGAGGGTAGACATGGAAGTACCACTGAGGGTCGATGTTGAAGTAGGACTGAGGGTAGACATCGAAGTAGCACTGAGGGTAAACATGGAAGTAGCACTGAGGGTAAACATGGGAGTACGACTGAGGGTAGACATTGAAGTAGGACTGAGGCTAGACACTTGAGTAGGACATAGGGTAGACATTTGAGTAGGACTGAGGGTAGACATTGGAGTACCACCGAGGGTAGACATCGAAGTAGGACTGAGTCTCCTCAAGRTTTCATTGCACAGATTTCTTGTGGTGAAATTTGAGCAGATGGATTTCCAAAGGGTCTCTGTTCTACACCTTCCACCTCTCTTGTCATTGTCAGAAATGATTGAAAACAAGATATGTTTACTTAGCCAAATTAATGTCTGTATTTGGACCAACATGTTTTAAAATGCTTTAAGAAAGGTTTTCAAACCTCTTACAGAAGCGGGGAGGGGAAGACTCCCAAGGATCTTGCATGCAGATAATGAGTGCAATCTATTTGATGGTAGCCATATACAAACTAGAACTAAAATACATTTCAACATTTATGGTATGTGAACTGTGAAAATGTAATTTTGTTTTCTTATTGGTTTTTACAGAATTAGGAYATTTATAGTAGCTGCTCTGCTTTTTGTCTTCATTTAGGTAAATGCTTTTGCTTTGTTCTGGTGTGCGTTTTCATGTCACTCTCGGCTGTGAGGCCTCTTTTTTTTTGTATGCCCTGTTTAGAGACTCAGAGGAGTATTGCACTGCTTTCCTTTGCACCCCCAGAGCTCTGCAGGTGACAGTGCACAAATTCTCTGTGGTCATTATAATGTGGTCATTAAGAGCTGCATTAAGTGGGAGTCTTGGTTAGAGACCCAGAAGCTTCAAAACTGGGTGTGTAATAAAACTTGCCTAAGATAAAGCCCACTAATACCTAAATCTAGCAGGGACCATGCAGAGACACCGTAGGGAGTGGATTTCCTTAGGGAGGTGGTGAAGGGGGTCCAGTAGCTCAGAGCTCTTTATTTTTTATTTATTTATTTTTTAGTTGCTCTTTATGTGCGGGTAGGGGGGTGGAGAAAACACCAGAACCCTTTTTCAGACCCAGCACTGCTGGGTCTCTGGGACCAAGGGGCTTATGTTGCCATTTATTTGCCTGAATAATCACTGCTGCTAATAATGGGAATAACATCCTAGGCGACTAGGTTGCCACGCTGCTTGTGTGGGATCTGTGCAGAGCGCTCTCGGGGCGTGTTTAGTTGCAAGATTTCACACTTGGAGAAGCTTCTCACACTTGGTAGGAGCTGGCATAGCTGTGCACAGCCCCGGTGCAGGCAAACAGGAGTGGGGCAAATACATGCCTACGCATATCTTATCTAGGTAAGGGCCTAGCCTTTTAAGGGRCTAGATCTGATATTTGTATAGATGTAGAAAAATCAAGTGAAATCTATGCTATATATTTTATATATAAATAAATGCATTAAATATATCTATCTATATATATATATACTCTATATATTTAGTACTGTTATCTTTAAATCTATTCTACGAATGGTTATCAGTGCAGGCTGAATCTTCCGATTAGGAAAAAAAAAGCAACCTTCAAGTTGAGGAAATCAAGTTGAGGAAAAAATGCTTTGAAACTTCTTTCCAAAGAGATACTGTCTCTAATGCTTTTTTTTTTTTTTTTTTTTTTTTTAAATATCTGTATGCATGTTTGTAACAATTCCAGAAGGTTGATGGATTTTGGAGCTGTCCAGCTGATTAAAGCATTCTCTTTGTTTAATTCTGTTTTAGATTACGGTAGAAATGTTTCATTTTAAAAGTAAATATATACAGATTGTTTGGCGTATTTGGCTGTGCATCTGCTCTTTTCAGTTCCTGCAAATATTTATATAAATCTTAATGCTTTCCTGTTCACTGTAAGATTTTACTGGTTTGCTAATCCTGATTGCATCTTTTTCACCCTTTTAAATCTTCCRTTTCAGTGCATGGAAACAAAAATGGGCAAAGCAAACACTGCATTTTACAGATAGATTTTGTTGTTGTTGCTGTTTCTTTGTTTTCTTTTGGCTAAAACAAATTAAATGGCTAATGTTTATTAGTTTTAAATAGAAACCACTTTAGAGATACTAGAATCAAAGGCTGTTAATACAGAATTAAAAGGAAAAGATTTAATGCTAGTCCTAGGCTATGACAGAACCGTGCTGGTGGCAAACCAACTATCTCTTGCTAAATGACCATTGTTTATTGTAGCATTCAAGCCCTTCTACAGTGCAACTGTCAACAGAGTATTTTGATTCTATGGTGTAAGTCTGTTTCCAGAAATTCCCGAGGTGGCACGGGCTACGCTTCATCCCTTGCGATTAAGGTAGCTTGTCTTATTTATTCATTTATTTCTAAATTGTATCCTAAAAGTACCCAAAAGTAATTGTATCCTAAAAGTACCCAAGTGGTTTGACCAGGCACTTACATTACTGTAATATACCACTTTATAATCTATGCAAGGAGAATCCCCTTAGTGTGCCTTGATATCCATTCCAGCTCTTAAGTAATTAAACTGTATAAGTACTGTTCTTAAAATCTGAGATCTTATTCTTTTGCCAGGATGGATGAAGGATAAGAGAAGCAAGAACACTGTCACTTTATGAAAGCCTCTCTAAAAAGGCTTTCTTTTTTAAAATGCATGCATCTTTCTATATCAGAGGGAGTCTTGAATGTTGTGAGGTAGTGTGTTGGTTTCAGGAGTTCTGTGAAATTATGTTCAAAATGTCTTGAAGTGAATAGAAACTAGCCAATCTTTAATTATGGTGTAACCAGTTGTTCCACTGCAAGACTAATATAAAACACTTCAGTTTTTATGGAGTAACAGGCAGCACAATTTCTAAATAAATGTCCTGGTTTTCTTTTTGTTGATGTGTTTTATTTTTTGTTGCTGTTTTGTTTTTGTCTACTTGAATTTCAAATAGGAATTAATCTGCATCCACTATTATATGAGTAAGTGGTGGTTATTAATGCATCTGGTGACCCAGGAGGGAGAGAGAGAGATTGAGAGTGCAGAGGTTTTGCTCTGCCCCTGGTCACTGCATGCTAAGTAAGGCCTTCACCAGGAAGGAATGTGTATCAAATTCAGGAAAAAGAAAGTGTGATCAAGTAGGTATGAAACTAGAGTAGAAGACAAGTTACTTGGTTGCCTTCCTGGCTGGTGCTAATGACTCAAATGTGGACACAGGAAGACTGACTTAATTATTTGATTGCTTTTTCTGCCTGTAAGGTGAATATTAACATCAGTCGATACTACATTTTGATCTATGATATTACAACCAAAGATTAGAGGCAAGTAGCTGCCTGGATCCCATGAGGGAAACCTGTTCAATGTGAAGATTASGGTACTTTTCTGGATGCAAGTGTAGACTCGGAAAGAACTGGGTCTAGGGGTTTTTAAAAACATGCAAATATATTTAAAAACCCTTCTAAGCTTTATATGTGTGTGTATATATATATATATATCCAGTGTGTGTGTCTGTGTCTGTGTGTACAGGCTCTGGAGGAGCTGAACCTGTTTTCTCAGGAGAAGGCTGAGAAGGGATCTTATCCGTGTGCACAAATATCTGAAGGGAGGGGTGTCATGAGGATGGGGCCAGACTATTTACAGTAGTGCCCAGAAATAGGACAAGAGGTACAAGCACAGGAAATTCTTTCTGAATTTTAGGAAGAACTCGACTGTGAGGRTGACAGAGCACTAGCACATGTTGCCCAGATAAGTTGTGGAGTCTTCTTCCCCGGAGATGCTGAAAACCCACCTGCGTGTGATCCTGAGCAATGCGTGCTAGGAGATGTTGTTTTTGCTGTGGAGTTGGACCAGATGCACTCCGGAGGTTCCTTTCAACTTCTGATTCTATAATCAAGTCAAATTGGGATCTTGACCGAAAAGTGGTTTGAATGGAGATATATATTCTTTTTTGAATAGATTGCACGTTGAGCTGTTATTCTGGCGGCTTCTCAGAACCAGAAGCAGAGGACAGCAACAGCTCAGATTTGGTTTTACCAGTCCAGGAAAAAATGTGTGAAAGTTGGAAGTGTTCTAGTAAGAAGCTGACCCGTGCTATCTGTATCTCCTTGGTCCACTGCCAGCTCAGGTGTGTGGCAGCTCTTTACTTCCCCACTATGAAATGTTCCTCTGCATGCCACAGTGGGACCAGTTTGGTGTGAGAGCTGTGGCACATGCACAAGGTGAACCCCTAGCAGGAATGGATCTCTGTATCCATCATTCCTCTCCTCGAGGACGAGCTAACAAATGTCCTCTAAGTGTCTGCGATTTACCTCCATCCTAAAAGTATTAAAAAGCATGCCAAATTTTCTCATGTCCTTTAGGGATGGAAGACCATTTGTTCTATGTGACACATGAATTAAACCTCCAAGTCAAAAGTTGTCATGTATTGGGTGATCCCATGCACAACTCATTTTGTGCATGTTCTTGACTTGTGGKCCAAACATATGCATTTATAGTAAGGTTAGTCTGCAATCAAAAAGATGATTAAGTGAATTTGAACCATCTCACCTTTGCTGCAGTCTAAAAGACATACTTGTAGGTTGTTCCTGAAGACCAACAGCTGCTTAGCACCTTTGCTAAACATGTCAAATTGCACGAGATCTGGGCTGGAGCCCAAACAGGCATAAGCTGGAAAATTCCCTCTGACTAGGGCCTTGAGCCTGCAAGTGCTCCTGAAAAATCTGGATTTCTCATCGATCAGAGCATGTGCCCATTTTCTCTGGGAATTTAGAGAAGAATGCTTGTTTTGGCCTAATGCAGAGAGGATTATTATTAGTAGAGCAAAGCTTCATTTGTTAGTATTCTTCTTTCTTGGAACTGGGAAAAACTTCCAAATTTCTGGGTTTGGATTTTCATCATTCCATGGCTTATATGGTACAAAGATATAATGGAAATATGAATMTTTTCTCTTTGTTATTGATTTTAAATGGCTACTCCAGAGTTGTTATAGATTGGAAAGCAGGAAAAGAGTCATTGATCATTCACTGTTAATCACCTASTGTTTTATTTCCATGGTTGCCTTCTACTTTATCGGTATGGTTTACCCCAAATACTAAGATTACTTTTCTGTCTAATTTCCTCAGTTCTCAAGGTCTGTATACTACCCGACTTCTCAATGCCATATTAGTATTTTTAATGCACTTTTTTGAAATAATCTTTTTCAKCATCCATATCTTCAGAAATATTGTTGGTTTTAATTTCAAGGTTTGAATAAATTTGTCCTAACAGATATAGTCTTATGTTCAGTGTGGTTAACAATATCTTTTAAGTAAATACCATTATTCACATTAATAGAGCTCCTGCAAGAGGAATGCAGTTGAGGTGATTCTAATTTGACCTTTTTTATTTTTTTTTTTTTTTTTTAAATTTGGAGAAATATTTGGAGCAGCAGGAAAAATGATAGCATGGAAAACACATGGCTGATGTTTCTTGTTTGTGTTTTGAAGTTTTTAGTATTTATTTATGCTACTTTTGTGGAGGCAGAGAGCCATTTGTGACACAGTATGACAAAATGCCACTGAATTCAGCAGTGTATGCCGACAACACAAACGAGTGGAGGACTGATATGATGTTTTTCAGTTGTGCTAGAGCTAACAAGTGATCCTAGAGCTTTCCCCAGGGAAAAGTGTCCTTTCATGAGACGTGGTTATTTTAATCCTTGGATGCACCTCTGTCTCTTGACAAGTACCAGAAGTTGCACGTTCTTCCACTATACATACAACTCTTCTGGGTGTCATTTGTTTCTAAAAAAAAAAAAAAAAGAATGGTGGCAACAAACATTACAGTATTCTATTGGGTGGCAGTTTCTGCTCTTGCATGAAAAACATTTTCAAAAACAGAAGTGTGTTTATGTGCTGTGTTTTGTGCAGGAGTCTGAAAAACCTCCTCTGAGCTTGAGCTCTCAAATGTGAGCACAAGCAAATGTGCACCTAAAAACACTTGAATTTTAGAAAATTAGGAAAAAATACTTAATTTTTATGCTGATACCGTGATTTCAAATGGCCCTTTCTAAATGCTTTGCTTTAGAAGAGCAAGGATCTTCTGCAGTTTTCTTGCAGAAGTTGTTTGGTTATACTAATCACTTGACAGAATTCTTTTAAGCTGCCTTCAGTGTGAAGGTTTTACTAGTAGGTGAGTCACTTTGCATTCAAAACCAGTTTTTGAATAAACTATGCAAATGTGTTTCTACTTTATTTTTTTCTTAAAAAAAAGTCAAGAAATTATATAGGAAAACTTCTGTGTGTACATGAACTGAACTGATGAATATTCAATCTGTCCTAATGTCCTGATGAAATCACATTGATATAACAGCGAAAGGAGCAAAAAGGTTTTTGATTCTATTTAAATGAAAAAAAATCAGCGATTAAACAAATGATCACAATAAGTGTATGTTTTACAATATTCTGCAAAATAGTGTCTGATGTTTCTGAAGTTGAAGTTCTTTCATTTCACCAGTTCTTTTGCATTTTGCATGGTACTGTAGCTGAAAACCCTTCTTTTGTTAATGCAACCCCAATGCTAAAGCAAACCGTGCCACAAAGCCCTATGTTTCACTGTAGCTCAGGCAACAAACCCAGAACACACTAGCACTGATTTACCATGGTTCTAATCAGCATTTCGCACATGGAAAACTCACCATGTGTTTCAGAACCCTTTGACACTCATCTCTTTCTAATACAAGTGCCTGTTTCTCCCTCTGCTGGTTTCAGAATAAACGCCTTGTCAAAAAAAGAATTAGATTTTGACAGCTTTTTTCCTATGGTTAATTGAGGTGATAGATACACTTGACATTTATCTCAGTGCAGAAAAGAAGATTAAGACATATTTTTCTACATGCATTCTCCATATTAGAGGAGGTCACTTTGCAGGGTCTTTTTAATATGCCTATGCAATTAATAGTGGTGATAATTCCGCTCCATATCACAGTGTCTTTAAAGTTCTCTTTCAAATTGACAGATAAAACTCTCCCTTCTGTAGACAGGCCTTGAATTAGACTAATCTTTCTCAAGTTTGCCCTCCAGGCCTTCTCCTTCACAGTCCTGAAAATTAATACTGTCTGAAAAATACAAAAGATAGCGTGCTAACTCACTCAGTTCAAAGCGGATGGGGAAAAAAGTCATATTTCAGACTCCTTTAATTATTGCCACTATATTTTTGAAGGCACCCTCCCTAAGTTGTTACTTTTAAAGTAATGCAATTTGAGTGTTCCACGTGTGAAGTGTCTGATCACACTGTGCTGCTGCTTCTGTTCCSTGTTGTATTGCACAGGGACTCTCCTGATTTGCACAGAAGTTGCAGGATGAATGTAAAGTTTGGATGCCCCTGCTTATGCAATGTAGTTATATAATGGTAATTTGCAAAGTACAATTAATTAAGATGTTTCAGGAGAGTGCTGATTAATTCATACAGTTAAACCCTCTTAAGCAAAATTATTAAAAGATCAAAGCCTGCTTATCACCCTATCATACCCACAAAAGGAGTGCAAATATTAAAAATCCACAGTTCACATCCACACACAGTTTTGGGTTAAGCTCTGCTAGGCCTGTTTCCTCATAGCAATRTTATTTTAGGCTTGGAATGTAGCAGAAATTTGCTACACAGACTCTACGGTGGTACAATCATGTTTTTCAAATATGTATTCTAGACATGCTGACATTTTCTAATATCTGCATTAATTACTTGGTTTTGACATTAATTTTCCACTTAAGGTCTCTCTTCCTGTTTTAAAAGCTGCATTTTCTGCATGCTAATGTGCTCAGGGACCTGTATAAGTGGACAAACTAAATGTGGTGTGTATGGGTGTGTGGGTGGGTTTTTTATTTTTAATTTTTTTTTCCCTTTCTGCCAAACTGGCATTAGAACATGGTCGAAAATACAGCAAGGTCAGTCTGTGCTGAGGTCAAAAGCCTGAATTTTAAAACTAATCAACTTTTTTGAGTCTTGAATTGCATTCAAGGTATCTGTTTCACAGTTATTATTGCACTAATTGTATTCTTCCAAAATTATTTTGAAAAATACTACTTGGATGACATCAATGTGGGATACTTTCAGAATCCATCTCGGTTTGGAAGAAAAAAAAAGTGATAGTCCTAAGTGCATTTTTTGCTTTTCAAAATTAAGTCATAAACAGCCATTAAAAATCTGAAGGAGCAGAAAGGCTGAGATGAGAAAAACTTCCCCCATAAGAGAGCAAACTTTTAATATTTCTGTAAAATGCATGAAATTATTTTTAGCTGTATGTCCTAGTCTGCTGTTTATCAGCTTTCCTTCCTGACTTAAAAGGTCAAGGCTGGAAAATAGCTACAAACAACTAACAGGGCAGGGTTGGAGGGGAGAAGGCAGAGAGGCATTTTATTTACCTGTATTTGATAATATTTAGGAGTTTTAGGTTTCACCTGCCCCCCCACCCTGAATATTTAGATAACAGAATTGCTATTTATCCTAGATATTATCTACTTAGTCTATGCATACTTTCTGGAGGAGATGRTACAGCCATATTAAGCCAACTAAAATATTGAGTGTTAGGTTTTAGAGTGTAARTGCGCTCATCCAGACAGGAATGCATGTACCCTGGAAGAGTTGCATAAATTCCAAATATTCCTAACATTTTCTTCATGAAACACTTCCTACGTCTTCAAATGGCTCCTGATAGTAATGATCAAGTTTCTTGAGAGGTGTGTGAAGTACGAGGTGTTCAGTATGGATATGATGTTGCTCCTTTTTTAATGTTTTATTTTGGGAAAATATCTTTGTTTCTTGTCATTGAATATACGGAATTGTTGACTAGGACCCTGAATTTAAGTGTGCAGTCGGTTTGTTTGGAGAAAAATAGATGTGTGTGAAAGTCCTTTCAATGTAAAAAGTTTCTATAAAAGAAAGAGGATGCAAAAAGTGTATGTAAAAATGTAAAAATCTAGCGATTTTTATCTTATGTTTTTGATGATGATGTTTTTATGTATTTTGTTCTGAATGGTGATTCTGCCAGCACTTCTAAAAGTTTATTAATCACTGCCATTGCAGGCTGGGTATCTATTTCATATCTTTGCTTCAAAGTGCCTTTGTAAGCATGAGAGCAGATCGTGGTCTAGGTCACCACAGTTGGTGCTAAGAAACCCAGGTCCAAAGGTTTCTCTTGCTGAACACAGCAGTTTTCCTTTGCAGGTTTGTCAGCACAAAATGCTTCTTGATAAGCAGTGTGCTTATCTCGATGTGCTAAGACCCTTGTTCTTCAATAAGAGAGCTGTACCAGACTCCAGATACAGGAGGAGATCTTTCTGTGAAGTGTTGACTTGCCAGGGTGTCTAAGCACAGGAAAGCAGGGATTTGGATGGAAGGTGGGGAGTTCTAAGCTACTATGGCCTCTTGGCAGTCTCTCTGTGATCTGTGAAACCTTTCTCTGTCATTTTTGAGGATCTGGGAGTTTTTCTCTCTCCTTCTAAAAATTCCTGACAAAGTTCTTCCCTTGTTCACATCAAAATTTACATACTGCCTCACTTGCTATATAATGAGCAATATGCCAGTTTTTCTGATCTGCATTTGGATTTGGGAACATGAACGAGATGCCATGCTGCTCAAGTGTTTCTTTAAATCCATGTGATCTGTGCTTACCTTTCAAACAAACTAACCGTGTTAGAAATGAGGGAATCCCCTCTGCTGTCCTAAGGAGAACAAGTTAAGGTTCTGAATTACCTTGGGGTCAAATTCAACTCAAAATTAATAAAGCTAGTGGGAAAGAAGTTGGAAATTCATCTTTATTTAATCAGTATTAATCTCACCAATACTGCTTCTATGCGTGCACATACACCTGTTCACGAAGACTTTACAGAAAATTTTATAATTTCCTAAAAGCTTGGTGTCACAAAAATGAGGGTACAGTGCATTGCACAATGATTTAATGTTAAATTTAACAGCTAAATTTAACCTTAGCTCTTTTGATGATGGCTCTTGTCTGTCCTCTAAGCTTGCCCTAACTGTTGTGAAGGCTATAAACAGATTTGCCACGATTTTACAAAGGAGAACCAAATTTCARATGAGTTGCATCTAGCAGTATAATATCTGGAGAGGCCAATAGCGAAGCTCTGGAATTCTGGAATGTCTATTATGAAAGTGCCAGCTTCCTTGTCACAGTCTTGAGGTAACCCTTTTTAATTAACAAAGCCTCAAAGCATCTAGATGATAATCTAGGATTTCTTGCTTCTTGTTAATCTGTTTTTTTTTTTGTAAAAAGCAAGTATTATACTCAGCAAGTATTATACTCAGCAAGTATTATACTCAGGACCAATATATGTCTATTTCAGAGTCCATTTTAGGCCTCTTAAGTTGCCTGAAGACCATCCTTGACATTACTTCAAAACCATCTGGTAACAGTGTGCCTGATATCAAGGATCTAGTACTTAAATATAGGTGTCACTATTCTTAAAGTATAGGCCAGATTTTTAAGGTATTCAAAGCAGTTTGTGTCCTTATGATAAAATTATGGAGCCTTTCAGTAATGATTTTATGCCTTTCATTACTTTACATGCCTCTACGCCTTAATAAACAAGAAATATGGTATTGTAGTGCAAGTGCTCCTGTGAGTGTTTTAAGAAGTAGCGTGTACAGAATTTATCAGCATCTATTCCTTGATGAAAATGTGCTATTACTATTTATGTTTTCCTAAAGACAAAAATAAATTGAATTTGTGCTTGATAAACATATAGAGAAGGATTGTCATGTGGCACCTGGAATCCAAGCCTCAGAGCTCTACTGCTATATTACTATGCGTGCCCTTGGCCAAGGCTTGTCAGTGCTTTATTCTTCAATTTACATGCAGAAGTGAGGTAATATTGCCTGTCAGCTTGCAGAGTTGTAGCGTGTTAAGCACTTTTAGATTCTAAGGTAGAAGGTACCTTATGTATTTTCTCTTAAAACATGCACCTTTTCAGTGGTGCTATGTTAATCAATTCATTGCAACACCTGTGAGAAGTATCTGACTTTGTAAACTGCAAAACCAATGACAAAAAAGTAATTTTATTGCAACTCCTTTTAGAATTAAATAGCCCTGGGTTTCAAAGCATTGCGTGTGTGTTTTTACCTGGAGCTTAAGAAATACATAACAGGCTGAGAGGTACTGTTAGCACTTTTTTGGTTAGTATTAAAACTAAACTTGGTGCTTCATTTTCAGTCCAGTGGGAGTCCATCTGCTCGAATGAGCCTGTGCCCTGGTGTGTCCCCAGACATCCAGCCACCCGTGCAGGTGGACACTGCGGAAATGGCCATCTCAGCCATGTCATGTTGGGGAGATTTAAACTTCTGGGTGAGGAGGAGAAGAAAAATCAGCTCTTTCACCTCCTAGATGAGGGCAACATTATGTAGTGCTTAGTCTTCCTTATAGAGTCATGGAGTGGTTGTGTGGTGGAGACATTCCTAGGACCGTGGTTCCAGCTGTGCAGCCCATGGGAACTTTTGGGGGCAGTCAGAGGTGGCACTGTGATCTTTCTTGTCTGCCTAAGGCAATTCCATGAGGAATTTACAGGGGATCCCCAATTACAGGGGAAAATGCTGTTCCCCTAGCTATCTYTCTGCCCCTCAGAAACCCGATGGGAGTTCGCTTGTTTGAGATGAAAAATACTGCTTCTGCATCTGTTGCTGAGGTGTCCATATGACTATCTGCATGGAAAACAATGGACATGGAGGTCTCAAGCTGTGGCAGATGTTCATCTATCAATACATAGGGCCAAGTTTTAATTAACCAGTGCTAGTTAAGGTAGTAAGCGGTAGAGGGACCTAGCATCTTCCAGCATTTACAAAGACGCAGATCCCAAGGGTCCTTGTTTTCTTTGTTTTCTTTGTTTTCTTTTTTTTTTAATTTTATTTTTTATTGCGTATTTTATTTGCTGGGGAAAAAGGGACTAAAACTAAGAAACTAAGTGTTATTTGATACCTAATTCAGAAAATGATTTTGAAATGTAAGTTATCTTTTCAAACAAAATATTGCATTTTTCTTTTAAGTTGMTTCTTGCTCTTCGAAATGAATTGAAATTGAAGGTTTAAACATAAAAAGAAATGAAGTATTTCAGAACAAGCAGAATCTTTCTTTCTTTTCTAGGTAGATTTGTTGTTGCTATTCAGTTTAGCCCACTAGGGAAAGAAAAAATCATTTACAGAGTTTTATTTGGGACTCTTTCGAGACAGCATAAAATCTGAATGATCTGTACACCAAGAAGTTCATGTCCTTTAAATAAAAGTTGCTAAAATTATTAGCTCAACTCCCTTAAGGACTTTTTTTGGATTCTATTCAAGAATCTGTTCATCATCGTTAYTGTTGTCATAATTCTGAATGCCCTATTCACACCATCAAAAGTTACTTGAAAAGATTTGTGCTGGAAGCTGTGCTACCAAAATGAACTATTTAAATTATTTTCTGGCATTTTAAGTTTTGTCAGACTGCTCTAAGATGAAATACTAATTCAGATAATCTCACTTGGCCAATAAGGGCAAGACTGACAATTCTTATTCTCAATGTCAAACATTCTTTGCAGCCAAAAACCTAGTTTATTCAGCTCCTTGTCTGTAAGTGTTTTCTGCTGTTTGCTTTTATCTTTTGGCTGTTTTTAGTCTTCTAGTTATTTCATTTGTCAGAGCTGTATATAAATTTTAGAAAACTTTAAGTATACCAAGCTGGCAATAGAAATGATTTCATCTTATGTAATATAGCAATATTACTGGATGTTCAAGTGTTCTGCAGTCATTCATTATCTTTTAACAAGACTAGTAGCATTGCTTCATTTTACACGTATATAAATGGAAACACGAAGAAGTACAGGACTGATCAAAAGATTCAGGCCTATCTATGCCAGATTTCAAGAGCAGCTTTGATCTGAAACGAACTGAAGGCATGAGCCTTTATTTAGACCCAGATTTTTGATGAATTCCTGGCACAGGTTCAATCTGTTGTGTTCCCTCAAAGCTGACTCTCATGGGCAGCACTGGGGTGGCTTTTCTGCTAATGCCATGTCTGCCAACTAAGACATGGCCAAAGAGTTGTCCTGGGCTGTTTCAAAAAGCTAAACAATGTGTGACAGATCTTAGGTTGTGTAATTGATGTTTGTAGTCCTGGGTTTTCATCCTGGGAGGATGCTGTACTTTACCAATAGCTTGGTGCCCAACTGTATCCCTGTGGATGTGAGATATCAAGTCCCGAATACTTCTTTGTTGTTGCCTTTTCATTACCTGCTTATCAACCATAACATCAATTTATTTCTATATTTATAAAAGCATAAACACTAGCAGTGCACTTTTTCATTTGGGAGTGGTAGCTGATAAATTTTCTATGTGACTTTAGCACTTGGCGCTGCAGTACCATTTTTCTTGTTGATGGAGGCATGGTGGCATTTAATGTAATGGCACTCATAAAATCATTATTGAAAAGCTCTATAATTTGATCAGTGAGAACCAGTTTTGAATACTTACTGGAGTGTCTAGGCTGATACCATACAGTTATTTCAGGGTGCTTTGTTTATTATGTTACAGTATATTTTCTTTGATCTTTGACAGACTTACATTGGGTTGTAATTTAAGGTTTAAAAACTATATCTCATGATTATTGTTCTGAAACTATAAAACATCTTTTAAGATAAGCAAGTTTTAAAATCATTGCTACAGAATTAGTACCACTGATCAATAATAACTAGATAAATGGATTTTTCTATGGCATAAAGGGAATATTGTGCTCTAATGTGATTTCCTAATGTAACTTAGACAATAAAACATCACTTGGAATTCCTGCATTGAGGCTCTTAATTTGTGGCTAAGCAAGATCTTATGTTTCAAAAAATTCTGCAGCTGTCTTCTTGGTGGCTGTGGTCAGGTTTAGTGGTCAACATGAGCTCATGGTTTGTAGAACAAATCCTGCATTGCATATCTTTCATTTTTCTTATTGCTGAGAGTGAGTACAGATTGATACCAGACAGAATTACACAGACTTTTCCAGCCTCTTTTTTTTTTTGGACAGATTTCTGGCAGAGACCTATTTAGTCTTTATAGTGCATGCCTGTCCCCTGAATCTTAAATTCTACAGAAACTTTGGGATGGTTCTGAAAAATGTGTGTGCCTGATGTCCAAAAGTACTGCATCAGTGCTACAAATTATTCATGCAAGCAGAGCAGGAGACTACTTATTTTACCTGGCTGTTCTTGAGCAGCATAGAATCACGGTGTCAGTAACTTGTGAAAAGAAAAGAGAGGAGTGATAGTGTGTTATTGTGAATACTGTCTGAGCCTGGAGCGGGGACCTCCACCCTTTAACTACCCTGCCCACCCTCTATCCAGCACCAGGCCCTCATTTCAGTCCAGCCTAGGGCTGTCAGGTGCTGTCCCTTGATGCTGCAGCATCTAGTCCCACCACAGCCTTGCCCATGTCCAGCCCTCAGCCCCCTAACCCTGGCCTCTTTATTTACAGTCTTTGTTAATATTTCAGATTTACACTCTTGGCATGTTGCTTAAGCGCCTGGCAATGGCTCTTAAGCAGGGGTTAGCCCCTTCAGAGCAGGAGTATGAGATTTTTTTGTTCCTGACAAATAATTGACCCCAAAAATGGTATTAAAAGTAAAAACTTTTTTAATATTTAATATTGTTGCATTTTAATATTTAATATTGTCTTTGCATATACTTTTTTGACCAATACTGTAGTTCTTATTTAAAAAGCAGGAATTTTATCTAAATTATTTGCAGTTAAGAGCATGTGTAAAATATATCTTCAATAGTTTGGAGCAAGGCTTCCTGGAATAGCGCATGGTGGGTGGTGAGAGACAACGGACATAAGCTGAAATGAGAAGTTCAAACTAGGTGTAAGGAGAGACTTTTTTCCCTGTGGAGGGCAGGGGTGCAATGGAGCAGTAACCAAGACAGATTGTGCAGTCTTTGTCTTTGGAGGTTTTCAAGACCTGAAGGGATCAAGCCTTGAGTAACCCATGAGTGATCCTGTTCTGAGTAAGAGCTTAGATTTGAGACTGTCTGAGATCCCTCCCAGCCTGAGTTATCTTCTTGTCTTAATCAAAATAATGTGGTGAGAGGTTTTTTTCTACTCTTGTATAGCAAGTTTGCAAATTCATTGTTAGAGAATTAAAAAGTTGCTCTTCTTCAGGATGGTTTCTTTACTATACCACTGTGTTGCTTTTACTCTGATAAATATAGACCAGTCTGTTATGAACAAATTACTATAAGGTACACTGTCAGTTGGCTTCCAACTTCTTCAGATGCTGTCTTGCATAGGAAAAATCCTCAAGTGATTTCCTTCAAATGAAATCTGTCTTTCTCCTATCCATCTGAGGAATTCAGAGAAGTCTTTGGGGAATGATACATGACTTTCTCTCTTACATTCTTAGAAACTTGTTTCAAGTGAAATGAAATCCTTCAACATCTGTGTCCTTCAAAGGAGAATCAGGGAGCTGAAAGAAAAGGATTTGCCTTCAGCAAATTCATCAAAAATTTGTCTTCTTTTGCTTCTGCTTGCTCTTGTGCATTTGGGAATCTCTGTGGGATGGAGCTGTGCCATGTCTATGTGTTTGGTTTCCTACTTTAAACAAGTTGTTTTAAACAAATTGTCATGTTCTTTGATAAGTATGAGAGGCCTGGTAAGGCCAAGCACAGGTCTGCTTCCTTCAGCTTTTTTTTTTTTTTTTAAATTTCAAGACAGTGTTCCTTTTTTTCCTTCCTTTTTTTTTTCTTCTTTTCCAAGATAACCTAGTGTAACAGTCAAGAACTGACTATTGAAACTTAATGCTTGCAAGATACAGAATTGAAAATTACTATTATTGGGTCTTCACTCAATGCTTGTGGATGATAGAGAGTCTTCAAGGATATCGTAAATATTGGAGTGCTCTAGGGAGTAATTATCTGCTTGTGTCAATCTCCGTAGCAAAAACAAAGTGCAAGCTTCTGGAAAGACTCTTGAGAACTTGTCAGAGTTCTAATGAATATTCAAGTTATACCTCAGATATCTTGCAAATGTTATGCTTCTCTGAAAGTCAGCTGCAGATTCTTGTTTATATTTTTCYTTTGAAAGTACTTTATAATACAAAACACTATTTCTTCAAAGTGGTCTGCTTTATGCTGTCTYACAGTCTTGCAGGCTTGCTAACCTGTTCAATGATAGGAAACCTCTTTTCTGCGTGGGTTTGGGTTTAACAAATCTTTTAACTCAAAACCTCTTCTACAGGAACTTTTTCACTTTTCTCAAAGGGGCTGAGTTACTTTCCTAAAAAYTTATTTATTTGATTTCATTAAGGCTGTCTTCTTGGGATGGTGAGATATTGCTTTACCCACCCTCCCCAGGATTGTTTCAAAAAGATCTGGTATCGTAGTCATGTTTACTGATACTGGAGCTCAAAACTTAACCATATGTTAAGATGAAGTAAAACAAATCTAAGTAAAATATTTTCCTTTATATGTGGTTCAGAAGACTGCTGAATTGAATAATTGCCTGCCTGCATTTTTTTTCTTTTTGTTTTAGAAACAAATCCTTGTTTACATATATTTTCTCTTAACTAGAAGGATGAATCTAATTTCTGTGGAGCATTAAGATACATAATTAAGGACCGATTACATCTTTGATTTCAGTGTAGAACTCAGCCTGAAGGAACCTACCTAGTGTTTTGATAAACCATTTTCACTGCTCTATTTTCCCTCCTCTTTGCATTCTCTTAAGACACAGATGAATTACAAATCTGGGTGTAACTTTTCAGATGTTTGAGACTTTCTGATAAAACTTATTATCCCTGACTTCCGTTTCTGCAGCTTTTAGAAACAGATGAGTATGAAGGGGTCATCTGGAAAGCAGATCAAATATTTGATAAGGCCCATTAATAATTATATAAATAGTAAATACTTGCCATATAGCCTCTGGAATATTTTATTATGAAGACTGAGCAAGGAATGTGTGCAGCATGGGTCTTTTGCGCATGGAGGTAGGTCAGCAGCCCTGGCTTGCTCTGTATTTCTTAGTGCAGACCACCCTGGAAACTTTCACCCCAGACCAGCAGCCTGGAAACAGCAGAGAAAGCCAAGTTCTCTGCAGGCTTATGCTATTCTTTGGTTTTGGTTAGTTCTGAGCTGATGAAAAGATTTGGAAAGAATAGTAAAACAAGGAAGGGAAAAAATATCTGAAAAGGATTGTCTGGGTGTTTTAGAAGTGGACCAAGGCAGATGTTTAAATAAAAGCAAGCAAACAAAAACCTGAGGGATGTTCTTAGAACAAGAACTACTCTCTTAGTTCTTGTTCTAAGACTGCTACCTGAAGACAGGGGAAAAAAAAAAAAAGCTAACAGAAAGCAAAAAAAAATACCTCAGAAAAATATTATGAGAATGGCCTTTCCTGGGGTATTTCTGAGTCACTAGCTTGGCCCAATATTTGCTAAAAGCTTTTTCATTTCCTTAAGCATTAACAGTGTTTTACATGCAYGCAACTCTTCTAAAAACAAAGTAGCTTCAATTTTCTTTATGAGAAGCTTCCACTGTTAATGAAATGTGAGATAGTGTTAAGATATGTGTTAAACTATGGTTCCATGTGCTTAGGTTCTGTTTATTCAGGAGGTGGGACTTCAGACCACGCACTCGTAGGTGTGCTTAGATAATGCTGATGAATTTTAAGGTGGTCAAACTGTATCCTAACATTCATCATGACTGTGACTTAATGGTAATCATTCATCAAGATACAAAGATTGACAAAATGTGACTGTAGAAGTAACTTAAGTGCACCATATTTMGACACTTTCATAAATATCACTGGGTTATGACAAGAAATCATATAGTTTTTACCCAGGCTTACCAGTAACTGAGATGTTTCTGTTGAAATAAATGTTATCTGTATCTCATAATTCACTATTTACATGAAAAGGACTTTTTTTTCCCCTGCAACCACTAATMTTTTGCACTGTGAAAAATACTCTAGTGACTGAGAAGCAAGAATATCTGAAAATTTAAAATTATATTGGATTTGCATTTTTTTTGAACTCCAATTGTGTATTATTTGAAGATGACAGTGTTAATGTTAAATTTAGGACAAATATTTTCTGTCAGCAAACTGGTGGAAGACAAAAGCAGTAGTTTACTTTCAGGTAATGGGCCCATCATAAGTTTCATTTAGCAACTGTTGTATGSGTCAGTCTGTGTTTGCTCTGCAAGACTGTATGGCTTTCCCTTTTCTGAGGAAARTTTCCATACTACAGAAAATATTTTTGTCAATTTTCAGTGTATGAAAATGTTGAATTATACGCCCAAAGAGTAGTTACCAATGAATATGCCCTTAATAAGGTCTCAAAATGTTTTCCAGCTCTTAGAAATTATAGGAAAGAAATCAGATGATAGGAAAGAAATCAGTCATAAATTCTCAATTAAAAGTAGAACAAAAGAAATAGGCATAAAAGAGAGAAGTAGTTTGATTCCATGGTATATCTGAGAGATCTTTGGCTTTCAAGGACTTTGTAATTATTATTATCAAAGAGAAACCTTATTGAAGTTGGAMTATGGCCTGCTGGTACGAGGAACATATTATGCTGTTTTGATATGTGCAACTGCTGCAGAGTTTTAGCAATGTAACTGATCTAATATTCTATCCTCAACTACTGTCCTTTCTGTTTTTTAAAAATCATTGAGATATGTTTTCCTAGAGTATGCTTATAAGTAATACTTGAATCAGTGTTGCATGTTACCTTTGCAGAGGTCTTTATATTTTTCTTGTGGAAATAATGGATTGAGGATTTTGCCTAAACGGAAATGAATGGGTACCTACCTTAAAAATTACATAAGGTTGTTTTAATAATATAATTTTAAGAAAATGAAGCTTTTTGGCCTGTTTTGAAAATCAGAAATGTGCAAGCGTTTACTTTAGGGATCAAGAAAAATTAATTTTAAATATTTTGTTGTTATGGATTTAACTTTTCTTGCTCCATTTCAGTCTTTTGATTCTGTTAGTACAAATAGATTTGGATAGGGATAAGAATCACTTTTCTGTAGGAACAGAAATGATTGATGCTAGAACATTTGGTTTTGATTTTTTTTTGTAGTGAAACACTGATTTCCATGCTTTCAAATTTAGAAATAAACCTTTGCTGTTAACACAGTCTGTGTACATACATATGTTAAACATATCTCACCACTGTGTTAATCTTATAAAGAAATAATTTCTTCAGTGAGATTCTTTTTAGAGTAATTGCATTCCTGAAAATTGCTACTTTTAGATGGAATTCACTTTTTTAATGCAAAGTTATTATGCCAAAGGATATTTCATGAGCTCTAATACCAAAGTGAAATTCAGTAATAATACAGAAAATCAATAATATCATGTTGCAAAAGTGCATCATCACAGGACTTCCTACCTAGTTTATTAGGTTTGATATCAAAAGACATTTTTAAGTAGTGTAGGAGGCTTACAGGGGCTGTGTGTCTTTTGGTTGGCTGAGTTGCTTTTGTTTAATTTTGACTCTAGGAGATGAAAACTGAGGAAAGGAAGAGATGCTAAATGATAGACTTATGACTTGAAGTCAACTTCAAGGAAGCCAGGTATTTTGTTTTATGAAAGACAACTAAGTTCCCATAATTTGAATTCACCTGACAGCCTGTTGAAATCAATGTTTATATTAAGCAGTGAAGATGTGATGGCTTTTTTATAGCAAAAATGTTATTTAAAAAGACCAGAAGTCAGATTCAGTCCTGAACAACATACATCATTTCTTTCTGACTTCAGAAAATAATTTGCTTAAACATGAATTTGAACATCAAATTTGCATTTGTGGGTAGACTGAAATCCAATTTTTTTTTTTTTTTTTCCTGATCTCTGGCAGAGACGGGAGTTGTTTGCCATACTGCCAATTTGGGTTTTGGGGATATACTTCCCTAAGTTAGATATTTTTGAGTATTGTCTTATAAACTGTGTTGGGACCAGCTCTTTTTACTGCATGGTATGAGGGAAAAAGGCAACGCAATGGATGACTGTTGGTACATCAAACTCAAGGAGGAGGAGGAAAAAAAGGCGGGGAGTGGAAATAAAAGCAGAGAACGGAGAAGGGCAAGGCGTTCAACCACAAAGCGTTCTCCTGGTGGTGCCATCTAGAGGAGGCCGTTTTCCTGCCTGGGCCTTGCCGGCTGCGGCGAGGCCCGTGGGGAGGCCCATGGCAGYGGGGAGGCCGGCGGGGCGCACGCCCCTCGCCCCGGCCCCGCGGAGCCGAGTCACGGCCCCGCTCGCCGCCGCCCTCCCTTCTGTTGTGATGTTTTGGTGCTTTCCTGATTGCTACCAATTTCCTGCAGCCAAAACACGGGTTTGTCATAACTCGGCGGCGGAGCCTAATTGAAATAAATCAGCCGTGACCACTTAGGGCCAATGGCGGCAGCGGGAGAAGGGGTAATGGAACGGCCTAATTAGCTGCTCTTTCATGGGGGCCCACCTGAAATTTTTGCACAGATTGGGGGCCCTGCTGCATTGCCTAAGTGAGTATTTGCACGCAAACGAGGGATATTTGATCCACCTCAGTGTCAAGTGCTTCCATAACTTTAAAAATTAAAGAGGCGGGGAGTCTCTGGTGGATTTCAGTCGGCAGTTTGATTCAGATTTTATTATCAGCAATGGGTCTATAATAAGCATGAGCTGTCCTCTCGGATTAGCCATGCCTCGGCAGCCGCTCGCTCGCTCTCGGCGGCTCCCTCCTCCCTGCCTCGTGCTGGGAATGGCAGAGCGGCTCTCGGCCGGCTCCGACTTGCTCTTCAGGCTGCCTGCTCGGCTTCACCTGAAACGTGTGGGCTCCCCTTTCCACAAAGTGGGGTTTTTTCCCCCTTTTTTTCCCTCTTTTTCTTTATTTTTTTTCTCCTACTTTCAGGCCTGAGAACACCCTCTGCTGCCCTCCTGCCCTCCCCTTGCTCCTCTGCGCTCTGCAGTTCATGCGTTGAGTAATGGTTAGCGCGGCACTAGGTAGATGAACATGAAATTTAGCCTAATGATGGGGCTCGTCAGTTGAAACCCAGGGGGGGTTTCTCCTCCGTAAATAGCAGAATGAACTGTAATGATAAGGCTTTTCAAACATAAACACAATCCTTAAGCAGCTGCACATACTTAATTGTTTGTTTTGCAGAAATTATGCTTAGTGTGCTGTTTTGTGTGCTTTGCAGTGTAGCAGCTTGTAACTCGATTGATAAACATGTGATGTCCTAAAATTTTAAGTACTTCCAATGGCCCCCAAAGCATCATCTTTGTTTTGATGATTTCTGTAATGTTGATGGATAAATTGCCACTGAGATTAATCTCCAGCAAACCCTTTGGTGGAGTCTGGAGCCTATTGTCACTGGTCTATTGTTATGTGCACTAGGGACTTGTTACATTGCTCGTTGGACACCCCAAAATTGCAGAACTAAAATAGCTTAAGAGACAATTGACAAAAGCATTGATAACATCCGTCTCCTGCTGCAGATCCTAGCAGAAGGGAGAATTTTAAGTTCCCTTAAGCCAACATCCCCGAGTCATGCCATAAGAGGACATTTAAGCTGCGAAAGCAAGAAGCTCCTTCAAAAAAAGAAAAAAACTGATTCAAATAAACAAACAATAAAAAATCTGTTGGGGAAATGGAAATTTTGAATGGGTTTAATCCATTACCTAGAAAATGGGAAAATCTGGTTGGAAGCAAGAACTATCATTTGCAATTAAACATGAGCTGCGTTAGGAATTTTTGTGGGAAACGAGCGTGTTGCCAAATGTGAGCTCAGGGGTCGTTGCAGTCGTGTGTTCAGGTGGTTGCAATACAAGGGAAAACTCCTTCCTTCAGAGGAGTCCAGTTTCTATTTCTTGTACCTCTAAAATAAGTGTTTATAAAGAGGAAGATGGAGTATAAACACATATATTTTCTAGTAGCAAGATTTCGTTTTTTTTTAAAAAAAAAATCTCATATGCAGTATAAAATTGGATGTAATTTAAAGATTCTGGGGGCTGTTTTTGCCTCTTTGGATATGAGCAGATTATTTGTAGTAGGCAAGCTGCCTTAAAAAGAAAATATCAAACCRTTTACAGTGGATTTAGGAAGCTTGCAAGATCATGGTTGTTCTTGTTTGGGACCAAGATGTGAGGTATGAAGAAGTGCACTGTTCCAAAGGAATACTTTTAGGTTAGCGACCATGATTATTTAAATTCAATATTTGGACTATTTTAAATTATTTTTGGACAAATGAAAATTATAAACTGCAGACTATGTTAATTCAATAGACTATATTAATTCAACTCAGAGGTGACTAAAATGCCTATTTTTTAAGTTTTCGCTTTGTCAGATCCAGGTGTGCACTCTGCTRCATGCCATCCAAAAATCAGGACTTTGCATATGGCTCATCAAAAATGTTTAGTAAATATGAAAAGTGAGAAAATAAATTGTGATAATTTTTAATGTATTGCCTTCAGAGGAGTGTAAGCATTGACTGTAGATTCRGAGCCTCTTCTACTGCCCTCACACAGAGGAAAGGGGTATCCCTGGGAAATAAGGTTCTTGCCTGTTTTGCTTTAAGATGCCAAAGCAGGAAGACTTAGAGTTAAGGAATGAGTAAAGGTTTTTTCTTTTTTTTTTTTTTTTAATAAATAAATAAAACACAGAAAACAAAGGAAGTGCCTTGGAAGTTGATATATTGCTTATGTATATTAAGGCTGTTTAAAGAATAAAAAGTCAGGAGACCTGTAATATGTTATGAAAGCTTTGTACTTGGCTTGATGCAATTATTGGTATTCTAAAATGTATTTGCTTTCAAGATACCCTGTGCTGCATGCTGAAGAACCATTAGTCATTTATCACACTAATACGGCTCCGTTCATACAGCTTCTGGACTCGGATGGAGTGGACTGAAGGTTGATATAAATCCTGTTCCATTAATTTTGATTTTTGTCCAGAAGCCCTTATTTTATTTTTATTAAAAATACATGACTAAGAAAACTGATGTTTCATCCTATGAACTAGAAACAGACATCTTATTTTGTTTAATTTCCAAATTGGGCAGTATTTCTTTTTTTTTTTTTTTTTTTTGGTTATATCTGTATGCTAAAGCACTATAAGCATGGGGCTTATTTGGAAAAGCAAGGCAAATAACGTAGAGTGCCATGACTGTCTTACTGAACTCTCCCTGGTTTACTGCATTATTAAATATTGCATAAATTATTCAATGTCCTTTATATCAAACAAATATTTTTTTTTTTTTTTGCAAGCAGAACCATCTGAACAAACGGGTATTAAGCAAAACCCCCAGACAGAAGTGAAATGGTGTTCCTTCTTGTTCCTTGTGAAGAGCTCCTGCTCGTTTTTCTTTTTGTTTGTTTGTTTTCCTTCTTATTTTTTTTTTCTTTTAATATTGTTCTGACACTAGAAGGAAAAAATGGAGATGCTGTGAACGAGTCCCGGGTGCTGAATCGCTGCCTTTTTGAGTTGGCCAGCAGCTGCTTGGGCTGGTGTTCCAGCAGGAAGGACCTGAGGCAGGAGGGGAAAAAARCACTGATGTTGCCGAGGCCAGAGGCTTCGTTTGGTTGTTTGTTTATTTGTTTTGCCGCTTGTTGCTGACCTGGATCCAGAGCTCAGGGACACCCCAAAGCTTCCCCTTGGTGGACAGTCCCCTTACAGCTATAAGGGGGTGTTCTGCTCCCAAGGGGACATTTGGGCGTGCAAGAAGACCAGCAACTYCCAGTCCTCCAAAAGGGGCTGCAAAGAGATCTTGAAATGGATGGATAAGGACAGGGGGTAAGGAGAAGGAAAAAGGTAGAGTGTGSAATGAAAGTGCTTTTAGTGAGAAAAGGCATGGAAAGTGGCTAGGAAATGGCTTTGGGTTTTTTATGCTCTTTTGCTTCTTCTTTTTTGTTTCCTTTTTTTTTTTCCTCCTTTTTTGGGGGGAGCCTGCCAGGCTTTGCCCTTAAAACAAAGGAGCGAGTTGCTGGTTGGAGCCCCGGCCTCGCTTGCGTGGCCGGATTAGCCATGCTGCTCTGAGCAGTTTAAGGAGGCCCCGAGCTCGGGGTGACCCGCTCTGCCTGCCCAGCACAGCGGCCAGAGCCCGGGGAAACGAGGAGCGAGGGAGGCGGCCTCGGTGGCTCCTCGTCCAGCTAGAATGAGGATTCTTTTTTCCTACGTTCTGGTTTGCCTTTGAAAATATGACAGATTTAGGATTATTTTTAGTGTCTGAAAATACRCAGGTGGGGGACGTCACTCGGCCCCAGCGCGCCCCACGCTCTGCGTGCTGCTCTGAAATCCTGGTATCGCAGCCCTGGGCTGGTCAGACTTGGTCGGGGCACGAATGAAGCCGTGTTGCCCCCTTAGAGGCTTTGCTGGCATCAGCGAGCGTTTTTCTAGTTGCATTTGATTTTAAATAAATAAAATCTGTTTAATCTCTGACTAAGAGGCTACCTCATTGAGCAACACCGTATTTGTTTTTCCTCTTTATAAAAGCATAAATGCTTTTGTTGCATCAGCCCCATTAGGTTTATGTGTCTTAGGAGTTCATTTCTAGTGCAGTACCTAGAATTAATTAATCAACGTGGAACAATGTGAAAGGTGGCACACAGAAACAATCGGGAATGGGATTTGGAGACAGACACAGGATGAAAGGCTCCGATTTTGCTGCTTGGGAGCCTGACCTTCAGTTGTTCTTACGCACGTTGGTCAGCATTTAGCAGAATCAGATCCCGGTTTTGGCTTCTAGTGGTGGACAATAAAGGATGTCCACATGCAAATCCAAACCTCGGCTGTTCTCTTGCGTGTGTGTGTGTGAGTAATCTGAAATCACTGTTGACTTGCTGCTGTAATTCATAAGTCTCTGTCTATTCCTGCAGATTTATGATGGTCCTTATTAGGCTTCTACAGGGAAGAGGTGCAAAACAAAGGCCATGTGTGGGAGCAGCACAAGATTAAAAGTGTGTGTGTGTGTGTGTGTGTGTGTGTGTGTGCGCGCGTGTATACACATAGATCTATCTATATAGATAGATAGATACAGAATTCAAGAAATCTAAATTTTCTGGACACTTGATGTGCGGTTCCTTATAATGATTGATTTCTACCCTTCTTCACTCCACCCCGCACCTCCAAACTAAAGAAATCTGAAAACATTAATTTTTTTGTGGTTTAAATCCTATAATTGCTTCACTTTTTTTTTTTTTTTTTTTTAAATATATCACAGAATCATATTCCAAAGAATAGATTGGCTAAGGACATATAATTTATAATGTATAGTTAGATAAGATTATGAAAATCCAAGAGCATACTATACATCATTATTGAGAAATATTGCAGAAACTGGACAGTTCTACCCCAAATTTCATTAGGTAACTTTTTCATATGGAAAGTTCTACTTAAAATAGACATAATTTTCTTTCTCTCTCTTTTTTTTTCCCCTCTTCTCCGACATTTTAAGTGGATCATGCTAAGTTTCCATAACAATAAATAACATTTCAAAATGCCATTTTATAAGGTAATATGTTCTTCCATTTACACACTTGCTATAGTTTTCTTATTTCTTAACTGAGTATAAAATCCCTCTGTCTGATTGTTTACCTTCTGTCTTAAAAGGGATATGAGCTAAATGAGAATGTATTGTAAATTTACGTTTTTGCATGTTGGACTAAAGAAAGTAGACAGCGACTCCTAGATTTATGTATTCTAAAATACTATTAAAATACTAGTAAAGAATCTTGCTCTCTAAGCATGGCACTTTCATGGTGTAGGCACCATGTGTTCTGCAGAATCACACTGCACGATTTTGTGTGTGTATTTTTATATATATGTGTGTGTGTAAATATATATATATATAAGCCTGCACTTCTGCCAGATGAGTTTAACACTCAACTTTTTTTTTTTTTTTTTTGCTCTTAACTATTTTAGAACTTTATGTATAGAATTTCAAAACCCTCTGTCAACATTTTATTAGGCTGTAAATATTCTTGGATTCTAGCTTTCTATTGATGTTTTGGCAGTAGCCTGATGTAGTATATAGAATATTTTGCAGAACTCTACTTTAAAAATAAACTCCTTTTTAATAGAGGAATAAATGAATTTGTTCTTAAAGACAATAATCAAGAGGCTTTTGTTGCTTTGGGTAATGGGAGGAAAATGTGAGAAGAAAAATTATAAATGAATTGGTTTTGATCGCACAGCACTTCTAGCTTAATAAATTTTACTCTTCTTTATTGATGTTTATTATATAACTTATAATCTCTATTTTACCACAGGAAACTCTACAGTGTGTATTTATTTATAGAAATGTGTGTATTCTTGGTTCAGCTCAAAGACCAATAGGAATTAGAAGTTATCTTCAGGAATTTGTTATAATTACATTATATCCACTTGAGCACCAAAAGAATTTAGCATGATTAATGCTATTATAAGGCATATGAGGGTCAGGAACAATAGTTTGCTCCTGTTTTAGAGAGACCCAAGTACTTACACAAGAAGAAAGTTGAATATTTAAACTGGCACTTTATATATTCAAGAAAATAGGAACGGTAATTTTATTAAGTTTTATTAACTACTTGTGCAGTTGCACTGTGACAAAGTTAATAGTGCCTAATGATAACTTCAATTTAGTTCTGTGGTAGATGAAGCTGCAAGCTGACAAGTGGAATAAACTTGCAGCAAGTAATGGAGCAAGTGCTTCCTTCTGTCTTTACCAGCCCAAATTAACTGCCGGAGTTCAGCGCGCGCTCCAACTTGCGTCAGAAATTCTCTGTGTAAAATACTGCTCTTTAGGTTTACYGTTAAAGCCTCTCCATGGTAATATAGATGCATATATTCTGAAGGCAAAACCCATGGATATTTTGTTTGCTTGGGAAGCTGACGAAGGAAAAAGAAATGGATTTCGGCACCTTCTCTGCCCTAACGCGCCATGAGGCAGCCCCGCGTGCTGCGGCTGCCYGCGCCCTTGGAGATGGCGATGAGTTATCCAGCTTTGTACCAGGACCAGGAGAGGTATAAGAAAGTCTCTTGCAACCTACTGCTGATGCTTTGCAGAGCCGAGTTGTGCATTTGTGTGCAAACTGGGTGATGATGAATGCGAAACCAAAATTGTGTGTTTAAAAATAGAGCACGCCTAGCAGAGCCAGTGTGTGATATGAGATGCGGTTATGTTTAAGGCAGTATGAACTTAGTTTAAAAACAAATGTTCTAGTCCTTGTTTTCATTCATAAGGGCAGGTTACCGTGCTCTAAGCACTAGCCTGTGTAGTGCTGCTGCATTACGCTTGTTCTTTTGCCTTACTTCTATAAAAACTCAAAGTATATTTTTTGATAACAGTTTGGGTTTTGTGTGCATGCTTTTTTCTCTCTCTGGTCTGTGAGCATATGAGGAAGGAGAGCATACATTATTCTATGGCTGTATTGAGTTAAACTATTTCTTAAGATAGATGAACATATTTTGTATGATGTTACTCTTTGTCAATAAATTATGGTCCCAYTTAAAATAATAAAGCAACTAATCGCAAGTTACGTTTAAAAAAAAAATGTACTCTTTATAGAGCTAGCGTAGTAAGAGTATGTTTTATTTTCTTTTGTTTTTTATTCTGGGAGAATGAGCTTACGACTCTAAGTTTTGGTGTGTTTAAACATTCACTTTGGTATGGTTTCATCTGATGGCTGGGGTGATTAGCATAGCTGGCTTTTACAATATCATAAAATGAAATATTGCAATTGAGACTGCACTCTTTAGTTCACTAAAAATTAGAAGTTTGGTTCATTCTTGTGCTTTATGTAGCTCCACTACTAGCTAAGAATCTGGCAGGAATTGGCTTTGTAGAGATTATGATGCACAGCTCAGAAATGTTCCTTATATAACATATAATCACATTGCAAGACTATTTTTTAGTTAATGTTAGTCAAAGAGAAGTAGTAATCAGGGATGGATTTTTGCTGTGCAGGTGAATAATCATCATCTATATTTCATTCTGATACTACTTTTGCCTTGCAAATTTYTTTATGCTCTTTGCTATATTTTTTTCTGTTCCCTCCTTTTGTCTGGTGACAATTTAGAGAAGTAGTAGCCTAGAGGAACACAATAGAAGAGCAGTTTGTCTTTCAAGAATTATTATCTCATGTTTTGACTTCTATCCAGTAGATCTGTTGTTTTTCATAAGGGAGCCATCAGTGTTTTTATTATTTAAAGATAGATAAATCTAAATACAGTTCTTGGTGGCACTAGGTGCTTTTTCCTCTCTTTTTTCCCTCTCTTTTTTTCCCTCTCTCTTTTCCCTCTCTTTTCTCTTTTTTTTTTTCTCCTTTTTTTTCTCTTTTCTCTCTTTTCTTTCTTTTCTCTGTAGTCTATGGATAGCACTTAGTGGAAGGGAAAAAAAATAAAGCAAATAAATTGCATCTTTTCTTCGCATATAGGTCATCCAAAGACCATTTCCAATGAACTCTATTGAGGCAAGTGCTGTCCAAGCAAATTGCTGGCCTCAAACAGTGAGGAGCGGGGGGAAGGAAGGTGGCAACTGCGAGCAACTTCAGGGAGTACAAGTGCTGTCAGCTACTGCTGTTTTCAAACTGTTTGGTTTTTTATGGTTTTGTTTTGGTTTTGTGGGTGTGCRGATTTTTGTTTGATTTGTTTTGGTTTTCCTAAGTGCCTCAGAGTGGTGATATAAGCTGATCRTTTCTGCTAGCTAGTTTTGAAAGCAGGAAACAATCCCTTCTGTGAAGCCCGTGTGTTTTSTCTGTAAGAGAGGTAACTCCTGTGAAAAGGCACCACTGAAAATTAAACCAAAGTTTGTGCTGTTCTGTCACCTTTGTCCCGTGCAATATTAGGACGTTGCAGAGTCTGAATATAGTTGCTCTGAATCCCAGCTGCTTCACTTAAAAGTTCAGTGACTATTTTCCCCATTGTGTTTGACCTGAGTATTAGCATACAGTAAAATTCAGTAACAGATCTGAAAAATAACATAAAAGCATAAAAACATAAAACATAAAACATAAAACATAAAACATGAAAACATAAAGATCTGAAAAATAACATAAAAACACCAAAAAACATAAAAATAACAAAAAACATATTTCTTTTTTATTGGGATGGAGAGAGAGKKTTTTTTGTTTTTGTTTTGTTTTCCATGAATTTGATTTCTTGGTGAAGCCTTTGCCATTAACTGTGTCAAAAGTATAAACACTATGCGTGTTGTCATTGCCGGTTGGAAACATTCATAAATCCCAAATCATGTCCTTCCTAGAGTTTCTTTGAGCTTGAAATGATCCTGAAGCTCTCTTGATTTATCCAGTAGACCTGCAAGTCCTTTACCTCCATTTTTGCTTTCTCACAGAATAAAGGTTTTTGTTGTTATTTTTTAAAGTCCTTTTGTTGAAATGCAAGAATCCAGCACGATCCATCCCCTGTCTTTACCAAACCACCGAGCACTCCAGCGAGGCCTGGCAGCGGCACTGGGCATGGGGGTGCAGCAGAGGACAAGAGAGCGCCGGGCGCTCAGCGGACGAGGCGAGACGCTCGAGCCCAACAAGCCCGCGCTGCCAGTTCCACCCGGCCCCTGGAGACTGGGAGAAGACRGCCTTGGGTTACCATTGCCTGCCACATTGCCTGCATGCTCAGATATGCAGCTGCTGCTGGCACAAGTTTGGCAGAGGACACTCTTTTTATTGGTAGGAGCTCCAAGAGTGCGTGCAGCGCAATTGCTATTGGCACTGCAGGGAAGAGGGCCACTTTTTGTACCTTTCAAGCTGCTTTTTAGAACCACGGGCTGAACCAAATGCTCATGTGGGTTTGTATGTAATTGTGCTTGTCATCCTATAAGTTTCGTGTTATGCATCACCTTAAGAACGTGTCAGATGYAATGATCAGGCTTGTTTAAGCTATGGAGTTTATTATTTTAAAAGCCCTCTTACGTGCACATAACAACAATTTAGCAGATGCAATATATTCACTAAATGAATTTTGTCTGACAGTTTGGAAAACGATGGTTTAATATAGAAGACCTGAGTAGTGGCTGTTTTCTCTCCCTAAAAATCTGTCATAAAGATATTGTTGCAAACAGATGTATATATATGCAACGACCTTGTAGTATCTGCCACTCCATTAGACAAATATGAAAAATATTCCTTACATTTCCACTTTAGAATGACTGCAAATGATAGCTTAGGATTGCTTGGTCATTTTTAATAAAGAAAATAATTTTAAAAAACCCACTTCCTTTTAAATAGTTAAAAAGGTGCTTGTTTTCAAAAAAAAAAAAAAAAAGTAGTCTGAACTGAGGCTGGGGGCCAGGGGATCTGGTGCCTGCTGCTTCCACACCTCCAATCTGGATAATGCCTACATTTACCTAACTTGCTTCTGCGTGCGTAAGGCTCCTGCATATTTAAAGGCTGGGTATTCAGGGATTATCTGTCGTGCTTTTTCTTTTTGTTCGGATCACGCAAGGCAAGGAGACCAGCCGGATACGCAACCAGCACAGAAGGGTTTTCTCCCCCTCCCACGCCGCTTTCACCCACCCTATTGTGTTCCTGCCTTCCCGAAAGCTTTGCTAGGGCTACGTGGTGTGCCAAGCTTTGCATCTGGGGGGAAGTCACCCGTTTGAGCATGCGGTTTTATCAATCCCGTGTCCGTAGAGCGCTCGCTTGCTAACACGCACAGGCGTTTGGCTCCAAGGCACAATATTCCCTTTCAGTCCGTCCTCAGCAGCGAAGCAAGACGGCTTGACAGAAGGCGTATGCAAGTCAGAGCAGCGTTGTGAGCAATTGCCAGTAGCAGGGAAAGGAAATATTAAGGTTGTAATTAACATTCAAGGAAAATGCAATTGCCAAGAGCCTTGCGAGGCAATGGTAGATTAAAATTTTGTATTTGTATATGGCAAAGTTGCAAACTACATTTATTTTGCCAGGGAAATCTTGGGGGGAAAGAAAAGGTGCAGTACATATCCTCACTTAATTAGCTGTTCATTATAGGTTTGCTGCTCTGCTACTTGAATTATATTTCAGAAGAGATCCAAATTATTATATAGCTAATTAAAAAATTCACTCCATGTATTTGCTTTTATAATCTTGATAATCTTTTTCTTCATGAGATTAGGAGCAGGTATATTGGTAAATGAAGTGAATGAGAAATCAAATTGGTATATCAGAGAAAAGGAGTATATTGCTACACAGCTTAATGAAGTAGATGACATGGATTCTGTGTTCTGATGACTCTCTTTTTTTTAGTCTAGATTATTTTAATTTTTTTTTAAATGAACTTAACTGAATTAAAAAGGTTTCTCAGTCTTTATTTTTTTCTCCTCAGTGTTAAGTCCTTAATCCTCTTTTAAATTCCAGAAGTATTAGTGGGAGTTGAGAGTAATTACTGCGTTGTGTATTTTGATTTGGCAAAAATTGGAGGTTTAGGGATCGGTGTCACACTACTAGTGTTCTTTGTTGCAAATGATTTGCAGATGAGGTTAATTGAGCCATCTCACTCCCTGGCTTTCGTTCTGACATGTAGGTCACAAATTGAATCATAAACCCCTACAGTCATAATCAGCACACGGCCTTTAAAGACTACTCCTGATGAAACTCAGTATGAAATAAACAGCCAAGCTTTTCAAAGGCTGCTCTGAACTGATGTCTCTGGCACAGGATGGTTTGTAGTGTTGCTGACAAATTGCATCTTTACTATAAATACCTACACGTTTTCATTCTATTTTAATTAATGGATATGCTAATTTTGCAGGGTGACTGCAAAGAAACACAGTAATTTTTATGCAAGGTTTCATTTTAGCAAATTTCTTGGCTTGATAAGTTACAGATTTTCTTATGGGTAACAGTTATTACAGAATTTAAGTGTAGAGACTTAACTGTTGCTTTTATGCTTTGCAATGAAAGATAATTATTTTCCCTGGATTCTCTAAAAATGTAGGTGTCCAAAAGTCATAGCAATTGCAGTAAGTAATCTTTAAGGCAATGGAAARCAACATAGATGAAGCCAATTTTGATAGTTTCCTATATGAAACTAGTTTTATAGTTTCCCTGCATATAGTACCCATTGTGAAAAACTGAATGATATACTCATGCCTCAAAAGCAGGAGAAATTTGTGTCTTACAACTCAAAATAGGGAATGGAAGGAGTAACAAGAAATGAAGCGAATTCATACCTCTTACTGAGTATGTTCCTCTGCAAGCATACCCAAAATACTTCTCCAATATTCGAGCAATATGACAAGATATACATTGATTTCTAAAATGTTTAGACTTTCAAAGATTTGCAGGGGAGAAGTGTTATTGCCTCACACAAATTATTGATTGCATAACACTCAAAGGGTGCTTTAAAGTAATTTAAAGTGTTTATTAAAATATGTTGCATAGCATATACAATGTACAAGTTCTAACGAATCTCATTTCATTAGAACTGCTGAAAGGCACCAGTGGAATGTACCATGAATTTAGGATCTTGTTGCAATATTTATGTTACTTTAAAGCAGCTTATAAGTGTTATGCAATCAATATATGCACTACCTATTAATGAGCATTATAATATAAAAAAACAAGGTTTCTAGACAATGCAGCGTAAACTCTGCAGCCAGTACTTTGTTAGTTCAATAACAAATATTGAACTGTGTTAGAAATTTGCAGAGTTTGGATGACAACTGACATTTGCATGTCAGTTTGGATATGAAAAAAAAAACAATGCTTCACTAAATGTTCCACAAACATCTATAGACTGAAATACCTGAAATACTTTTTTTTTTAGTCTGTTACTTCTGAAGCAAATCCTTGAATATGCAGTAAAAAGGTAGTGTATTATCACCTTTTTTTTTAATGCAGGGTAAGAGAAATGAAAAACAGTGGATCGTTGTGTAGCACAAAAGATGTTGGCTAATCAGTTATTCTGTATTTAAATATCGTTTTAAATAAGATTAGAAATCCAGCCTGTGCAAGAGATTTTCAAGTCCAGAGGTCAGAAAACATGCTAATGAGATAATAGGAAGCATTCACAAAAGCTTATCTGGGCTGGAAATTCAAATTTTTCTTAAAGAAATCTTTCCACTGAAATATTTTTGACTGTGTTTTTTTGACCTATTAATGCCCAAATTATATCAGATGGCCTRTTAGTTTAAAAATAATCCATCTCTCTTGAGGAAATCTAAGTAAATTATAAATCTTTTGGGGGAGGGAGGGCTTTGAAAACAAAACTTGGAAGTCTCTCTATTTTCCTCTGGATTTAATGTGTTGTATTTCTTAAATTTAGTTGTGTTCTCTTACACTAAGATGAAGCAGAACAAGTCTGATTCCTGCAGAGTGGTACTTAGGTACCTGGAAAGTGAAGCCTTGTTCTCGGCTGCCTGGTACTTAGGTAGAAGCAAAACAAGTTTGTATCAACCTTCTGTGAATATAAGCTGTATATTGAAAGGACACTTTGAGGTCAATCTTTTGATCTCCAAGCCACATCTGATATTTTTGTCCTCAAAAGAAAATGTAAGAGAGAGGAGACTATTGCAGGTAGTTCTGCTCAGTCTAAAGTATGCAGGGACTGAGCAATATTTCCCCTCTCCTTTCTGGACATTTCAAAAGAGAAAACCTGGTTTCTCATTTTATCAAACAAGAAGCTAGATTATCATTCTTAAACTTTTCTTAAGTCTTTTCTTAAACTTTTATGAGGGAGGTTCTGATGAAAAATATTATTTTGCAGAAGGAAGTGTATTTTGTAGACAAATATGAAGGTTTCTAGTACACTCAGTAACATGACGAATATTATTGACAAAAATATTGCACTTTGGCTTCATGCTGTTTTATTCAAATTTTAAAACTATATTTTWAAATTGAGGATCATTTAATTATGAAATATCAATTTAAACAAATTTAAACACAAATTTAAACAAAAACTTGAGCAGGCTTTTGCAAAAACAAAAAATATACTTGGCTTTTCCTAACTGATCTAAAATCTTTTTTTGGCAAGTCTTTCAATATGGTCTGTTAATTGCTATTAATATACTTTCCTAGGATGTCCTGGGRTGTGGCACAAGTGGATCTGCTAGCCATAATCAAATGAAGAATATAGTGCTGCAGATGTCTGCAAATAGATGTGGTATAGATAGCCTGGTACTTTATCTCAGCCTGGCTATTTCCACAGAAACACACTTGTCCTAATCATGGATTACACAAGAGAAAAATGGCAGTTTTCTGCTCCTTCTTCCACTTTCTATGAAAATGTAACAGGAATTTTATTTATCTATTGCCATATATCATCCTAAACCAAGATTTTTTCAGAGAATTCCTTTGTGAAAAAGTTTGTTACAGTAAAGGACATAAATACTTGTAAAAAAGTATTTTATGCCAGTGTGACATGTCACTTATTTATTTCTTTTATCTGCCTAACGGTGCTGTGCTAGGCTTGAAAATCAGACCAAATGAAAGCAATTTTATAAGAACTGCACTAAAGTTGCTGTTAAACTCAGAACGGTAAATCTATGGGGAGGGTGAATTAGTCCCAGGAAACGGATAATTGTTGCTGTTTAGATCTGAATGCAGGTAACAGGAATGTGTTCATTGTTAGGGCATTTTATTATTTTATTTTATTTTATTTTATTTTATTTTATTTTATTTTATTTTATTTTATTTTATTTTATTTTATTTTATTTTATTTTATTTTATTTTATTNTTTTTTATCCCTAAATGAGGAATGAGAGGGAGCGGGGAGGGGGAAGCGGCAGTGGGAGGACAAGAGGTGCGACGTGGGGCGGGCGCCTCAGTGTAGTCGGGGTGGGTGCTCCGTGTTCTGGAGATCCTGCTTCCTTCTCCACGGCGCTCTGGAGATGCCAGCTCCTGCTTGCGGGGTTCCATGGGCTCCAGAGCGTCTGACCCTGTCACCGCGTGCCGTAGAGCTGGATGCTGGGCGAGGAAGTTGCCGTGTTTTCCACCGACCTCCCCCGTCCTTTGTCTGAGCTGCCGCCTGCGCTGGCTTCTGCGCCAGTTGTGCTTTGCCGAGCAATTAAATAATTAACAATGTTGACATCTAAATTATCTTTGCTTGGCATCCGAGTTAACCCCTTTCGGAGGCCCCTGGGAGAACCAGCCGCTCCTGAGGCAGCTCTTCAGGCACGGACGGGCCTTTCTGCTTCGCTGGCGCGTTTTCACCGCGGCCTTTCCCTCCATGGCGCCACCCGGGAGGCCCGGCGCCTCAGGGCCGTGCGGCAGTATCCCCGGCGCCCAACAGGGCAGGGATGGCCCTGGGCGGAACAYGGATGGGTCGGAGCAGTGGTGGCCGTTTTGCAGCATCAGGCTTTTCRTGAGAGGTGGCACCTGGGAAAGAGAAGTCCTTAGGACGGGACTCCAGTGAATAGTGTAAATTTCAGTATTTCGGTGCATTATTTTTATTTATTTTTAAAACATAAAAGCGTGGCTATGTTTACTACAGCCAAGACAGCATCTCTTTGTGTGTGTGTGTGTGTGTGTGTGTGTGTGTGTGTGTGTGTGTGTGTGTGTGTGTGTTTCCACCTTTCCTCTCTCATTTAGGTCTTGGATTATAAAGCCCCTCACAGCTGGGGAATCAGACAGCGCTTGGATATCAGCTCCTTTTCTTTTTCCTTTCTTTCTTCCTTTTTTAACATCTTAATTGACAAGAGTAACATAGTCTCTATTGTTTTAATGCACCTTAAATGTTAAAAAGAGCTGTTGTGATCAAGTCAAATCACAACTTGTGCTCTGATAGGAGCTTAAAGAAAAGAAATCCTTCCCTCTGCTTTTCCTAGCCCTTTATCTCAGCAGTGCAGGCTATTATCAGGAAATAAACTCAGATCCAATTAGCGTTATCACTTAATTAAAGGCATATTTTTTGATTTTTTTTTAGTGTCCTCAGTGCTATTGAAATGAAAATATTTAACTTCTGAAGAAACTCTTGGAGCTCACACCTCTTCATTCATAAAATTGTGCTGTTTGATGCTAGTCAGCTAGTGCATTTGACTCTAGAAATAATAGTACGATAAATGTGTCGGAATGAATGATGCCATTTTCAGCTCGAGAGACTTATTCATTCTCTATCTTCCTTTCTCACATGTACACACACACCTCGTATTGAAGAGTTTTACATTTTTAAATTTTATTTTATTAAAAAGAAAAAATGCAAAAGATCCAATTATGTTGATGATTTCTGGAAAATTTTGCCTTCCATTAAGATAAGGTGAATATTTGTTTTACGATACTTAAAGAATAATTAGCTTTTTAGTTATGAAGTATAGAGGGGTTCATCAGCTACTTGTTTTCTTTTTTAAGCAAATGCTGGCTGCTGCAGAGCCTAGAAACTCCAAAATTATGTGCTGGAACCACTTTCCCAGGCAATGCTTTTGTGGGGCTTTTGTCCTGAGGAAGTGAAATTTATTCGGTTGCTTTCTCTGTCCCTTTCGGTCTCATTTCTTCACCTCTCACAAATARTTCTGAAATGCATGATCTAGTTTTAACAAAACTTGAAAATGAAGCTGAAGTCTCCAAGATGAGTACATTTCCTAATAAATGTCCAGGAACAGAAGGGAAATACCCCAAATAACACTCCAGTTGAGGGGAGAAAATGGACTTAACTCCACAATTCCACTCCTCAGCCRCTGGCAATGCTGCTCAGCAGGTGAATAGCTGCTCTGGTTGAGAGCGTGTAGGGAGAATTTGTGTTTGCTAAGGTCAGCAAAGGAAAACAGCCACCAGGAAAACTCAGAAAGCTTTAGGAAAAACAGTGTCATGACTTCTGTTTGGGGACCTATCTTTCGATGTATACAACCATCCTATAGCTGCGACCCTCTTGCTCTCAGAGCTACTACAATCAGTGTAGAGAAGCTGAGTGCGCTGTGCTGTGTACCCTCCTGCGCATTCCTGCTTTTTTTGGAGCTTGTTCCCTTCCTTGCATACATTTTACATTATACGTTTTATGTGATACAACTCCCATTTTCTGGGAGATGTGGAGAAGTGAMTCAAACGCAGCACGAGGGTCATCCCTCCAGAACTGGAGACAGAGCACTTGGAAAGGACGTGAAGGAAAAAAACTGAGGAGGGTGTCTTTCCAATTAGAAAGGTATTTCATTCACATAATTCACCATCAGGAAATGAAAGCTGGTGTCTCTACACCCAGCTTCTCATTTAATTTCATAATTTAACTTTGCCTTTTTCTTCCAGTACATCTCCCTTTCTCTGAGTGCCAATTTCTTCTTTTGAGCATATAGGATCTATGCTTTTATGACATGGTGGTTTTGAATTTTTGCTCTTTTCTTTTTCCCCCTCTTTTTGCAGGGAGAGTGTGTGTATGTGCATATTCATGTGTGGTGTGGTTGTTAGGTGTTTTCTTAGGACAGCAGCTTGCAATGGATATTTGATAGAAGAGAAGATCAGAAGAGGCTGAGGATAAAATGATATCTGGAATTCAGAAGATGCCTGTTCATCTTAATATGGGCTCAGATTCCCCTTTAGGTACTTTTCAATGGAGACTAAGGTGGAAGGAGTTAGAAGAATAATCAGATTCCTTTAGGTAGGTGAAGAGAAAACCTTCACGTTCCTATGGAGAAGAGAAAAGTGCTCCTGGAGTTGTGGCTTATTTCATCACTATCCTCCGCTCCCTTATACTGAACCCACTTAGTGCCTTGTCAGTATGGCTTTGCTTACTCATTGAACTCCAAGYGTATATTCATCATCTTCCCTTGAGGGGATAGCATGGAAGCTTAAGTTTTTAGTAAACYTCTTTGCTGAATTGAGTATTTTGTGATTTCTCTTTTGGATTTTGCCTTTTTTCCCCCCCCTTTATTTGAGTTTTTTTAAATTTCAATTTTTTGGGAGTTAGAGAAAAGGAATAATAATAAAAGGCTGTGCACAATTCTTCATTTAGAAACTGCTTTCTGAGATTTACATTCATAATTATCCTGGAATTGTGGATGTACTCCAGGGCAGATTAGCATCTGCTGGTGAGAGTTTAGAAGAATTAACCCTGTCATGATTGATTATGAAACGGTCTCTCAAATTAAATCAAATTTGACCCACTTTTGTTCATGTGTGTTCTGTGATTTGGGCATGGATGGAGAACCAGCAATGTCTGGCTTCTAATCCAGGCTTTCATGCTGTCCAGGCTTGACCTATTGCTCCTTCCTGTTGTACTTCTTTTCTTCTTCTTGGCATAGGAGTGACACTACTTACCTTTCCTGACATGTGTTACTTTGGTTAATTGAGATTTGTAACCTCTCTGAAATCTTCACTGAAAGAACCAGGAGGAACAAAACTACTGATTTTTACATTATTGCAAGTACAAACTTTGTTTCTTAAATTTTAGGGAATATATTGCAACCAGCATTTCATTATTGCTTTCATCTTTTATACTGACTCAAAAACTCTTTATTTCAATATTCTGATATATAGGCTTTGAGATTTACCAAGAAGGAAATTTTCAAATATAATTTATTTTGCTAAATGCAATGAAAGAAAAAGCATGTTCTTGTGTGTTCTGAATCTTTTAAAAGAACACACTGTACAGAAAAAAAAAAAAAACAGAAAGAAAAAAAGTTGTACTTTTCACATTTAAATTAAGGACTAATGAAAGCAGTGCTTTGTCACTTATGCTGTAATTTAGTATTGCTACATCCTCCTTTTATATTTTGTGAAAGCACAATTATTCAAACTTTAACTCTTCTTCAGCTTTTCACAAGTCCATTCTTCTACTGAGGAGTATTTCATTATTTGGTATTTTGCACTAAATACTATAGCTTTTTTTTTTTTTTTCATTTAATTAGAACATAATTATAATGGTGTTTTTCCTGCCATTCATGTGTTGTACCTATCCCCAGAAGACTGAGTCCTCAGCAATATGGAAGAGGAAGCCATCTTCATGTGTTTGTTACTGTGAGTACTTGTAGGTGAAGGGTGACAAATATGTTTTGCGTGCAAATGTATAATGTATAAATGTGCAAAATAGGGTTTTGAGTGAAGGAGAGAATAGCGAGCTGGGGTGAATAATTCACGGAGCAATTAGGAGAAACCATGAGGGCTGAAAGATGAGCCAACGCCGTGCGTTATTTTCTCCAGGCTTTGAGAGGAGCACCTGTGAGCCCTGGCACCATTCCTGACCAGGTCATGTTTGTCTGGCCACCGCACCATCCATCTTGCCGTTATATAATCCCGTTTTTAAAAAGGAAGTGAAATGTTTTAGCTGGTTTCCTAAGGAAATGAGGCTTAAGTAGTCATTCCATATGCCAAATTTGACAGAGTTTTGCGGGAGTCAGCATCTGGGATGTGAAAAGAGGCTTTTTAATGTCCCCTGTGAGGAAAAAGCAAGGGCAACTGATCTGTTTGGCAGCATCTATCAGCCGGTCTATATGCAGAGGGCTGTAATGGTCACAGCACGTACTCTTCTTTGCCAAGCCAACAGACCCAAAATTTTAGGCAGAAGTCATGGAAGAAAAGCTAAGGGTACATTAGAGGTGATGGAGATATATAGAGGGGAGCTGAGGCTATGACATTCACAGGAAATATGTGACAGGATGGAGAAACATAGGTTAGGCCAGGAGATATAGAAAGGACCTAAAGCTATTCTGGTGGGTATGTCRTATAAGAGATTTAACACAGAAACCATAGATAACTAATTTTCTTTAATTCCATTAATTATGAAATAATTTGCTTTGTTGGCCTGAGACACCAGGAAAGAATAGGTGATGGGATTGGGAGCMCTAATACAAAATAATGCTCCTGTATTTATAGGCAAACTGAGAAGAAGAACTTCTTAATGGCCTGTTACAGTAGGAGCATGAMCTATAGCCCAGGAGCTCAGGTTCCATGGTAGTGGGACACCTGATGCAAGCAATCTTTCTGTAGCTAGAAAATCCTAACCTAACCCATAATCTTAGGTCTTCCCATTTTCACTGGCACTTTATTCCTCTTCCCCAAAGCAATGTCTATGGCCGTATCAGCATGCTGCATGCGCGTATTTTAGCTGCAGGAGTTTGTTTCACAAAGAAGAGGTAAGGGAGGGAGGGACTGGCAAATTGGACTGGTTAGGGGATCATGTGTAAGTCACGTACAAAGAAATAGAGGACCCTGGTGACAGAGATGATACAGAGAAGTAGTAAGAAGCTTCATGTAGCAGAAATGGTCATAATGAGATAGGTTGAGGAAAGATAAGTGTTTCTCAGATGGAGAAGGGGTGGAAGAAAGAGTACTGATAGCTCAACAGGACCTGATTGGGTAACTGAAATGCATTGCTGAACACAGAACCAGCCAGGGAGTAGGCCTGAGATTTAGTTTCATCTGTTTTCTTGTGGGGTGACAGAAACAAATCTACTGAAGTAGGATAACATGTTTAAGTACCTTTTGAATATTTTCTGTTAATGACTCTCCTGACAGTCCTTCAAAATCCGTAAGACTGTTGGTTTAAAGAGCCTTTTTTTTTTTTTTTTTAAACACTCTCCTTAATCACTTTCTGTTGTGGGAAATGCATGAATATAGGGAGGAAAATATGGGGGAGGGGGGGAAATGCATGAATAAAGAAAGTTTGGCCTTTTTGAGGGGAAGTGGATTTGCCAAGTACAGAGTTGATATATTAATCTGAAATATGAAGTGTCAGCTCAATGGCAATAGTGAAAATTCCAGTAGGACCAGACCACTATGCACATCCCTACCATTGCAGAAAAATGAGGACTCTTCCTATTAGCTTTGTGTGTCTGGAATGTGCAGCACTTCAAGCCTTCTCSGTAAAAGTGAGGCAACCTTTAGACGTAATTCTGAATAAAAAAGAATGAATAAACTAGAGGTGAAGTCCATGTGCAACCTATTAAATTATCCATGATTTAGACTATGTTCTCAAATTTTACACACCAAAATGTCTAACCTTAGACATGCAATGTAATCAACAGATCCCCAAACGTGTAATAATGTTCTTCATCAGGTTCTTCTTCTTGTTTGCACAGCTGCCAGATGGTGTATGGCATATCCCATTTCACCACATTATTATTATTTCTGTCTAAAGGTTGGTGAGTGCTACAAGCTGGATGGGATATTTCACACTTGAAGGTCATTTGTGAGTTTGATCCATATATTAACAAAGACTAAATCTTTGCAGTGTCCCAGGCTGTGCAAGCAGATCTTGTTTATGARAACTGTAAGTTCTTTGGGGCAGATGATCTTAATGCTTGCCCATATACCTTCTAATATACTCAACCTGAGGTCTACCTTTTACATTATTTTGGTCTTCCTAACAAAATTCTTCTAATCAAGTTGTTTCCTTTCCCCAGTAGAAATACACTATAGTCACAGGCATTTTAAACTTACTCTTGACCCTACTGTATCTTAATGCTATCTACTTTGCTTCACCTCAGAATTCCTAAAATGACCCCTTCATGACTGCTGTCTGCAGCTCTTGCTCTTCAGTTTCACCTTATACCCTCTCCAAATGRAGTCTTTTCTTATATAATACACTGAAATTGTTCTGTATATCGCTTTTTTTCCGCATGCTTCTTCGGTGCACATTTTAGGGCAATCTCTTCATTTTTTGTCTCCATCCCTCCCTCTGTGAGAAATCACCTTCAGGTTACTGAGACCCGTTGCTTGAGCATCATCTTTGACTTAACATTCACTCTTGACTACTCGCATAAACAGCAAGTAAATTTTGTTCCCAGGATGTCATAGCCTGACATCTTTTCTTTAGTCTCGGTTGCTGCCACTGTACTTGGCTCATCTGAAGTGGTGTAGCTAAAGTAATTGTGCCAGCATGTCACACTGCTTACATTAATTCTTCACATTGGTGGTTTTCCTTTTGTATTTGTAGATGACTGCAGCCTCTGGCTACATCCTTGTAGARGTGTATTTTCTAAAATAAGCCTCCTTTTATGTCATGTGGGTTTGGAGGCATGGAGGGTGGTTAATGTGTACTAGATCAGAGGCCTGAACTGTGACTGTCCAAATCTAGAATCTGCTTTTCCTAGGAGTTGAGAGTGAATAACTTGTACTGTGGAGATCAGTATAAGGAAARTTATTATGCTCATGTCTACAAAAAGCAGCATCATAGCTGCCTATTTTTAATATGATTTTGGAGAGTTCGCTCTATGTGTCTATGCCCTGATTGCATGACTGAGAGAACAGTAATTGRCAATGCTGTGGAGTTAAGCTCAGCAGCGCTCTGTGAATCACTTCCGTGTTCCAGCCACAACTATGACAGAAAATCCTACAAGAAAGAATAAGAAATGTTTACTGCTTTTTATAGAAGATTTTCCACAGACTTTACCTGGTGTCAAAAGCATTGTTGGCAAAGATAATCTATGAGTGAAGAAAATACCCCAGCTGATTATGTATTATGGCCCCTGTTATCAGGAGTCACAAGCTTGACTCCACTATAAACCAAAAGTTTTTACATTGTACATTATGTCTCATTTTTTCCTTGCTTGTCCACCAGCTGGAGAAAGTAACTTTTCCAATGAATTAGAAAACAACAGGATGTCTTAGAGCAACCAAATTCCAGTGAGTAATGGAGAAAAACAAAGAAAAAGAGACAAGTATTGGATGGGCTAAGCCTCATCTGTCAGCACGGAAAGCTGATTTCACTCATCTTCAATTTCTTATACGAATGCGTGTCACAACCATTATTAAGCTAAGAGCATGTTACTTGATCTGCTTGTCATCAAATTTCAATAATTCTGCAAAGACAGGTATCTCATATACATCTGTAGGACAAAAAAACGTGATTCTTTGTGATASAAGTGGTAATTCGTTATAACAGCATGTATACTGACAATGATATGACACTGCTATTTAATATGCCTTATTTGTCATTAGAAAATTTGGCTCATTTTTTATCTGGTTTCAATTCTACAAATTCTGACTACTTCTAAATATTGTCATGGGATTAGCCTTTGACTTCATATGTTGCACCCTCYCCTGTTGCAGTTGACAGACTGTAAAATTTGAATTGCGTAATGAGGGCTGGAACTTGATAATCAAAAGTGTTGACCTTCTTCCCAGTTCTTTCAATAAATACTTATCTCCAAGTTTCTAGATAATTGGGACAGATTACTTAAGCATAGTGCCGGAAGCTGATTCATAATTAAGTTACTAAGAAAACTTAACTCTAACTTTGGGGACAAAAAATGACTTTGCATCACAACAGAATTTTCTGTTGGCAACATGCTGGTTTCATTAGCTGCCTCGATGCAGATGCACATTGTTCAGCTCCAGGTACTTTAAATCTTTCAATGCACACTTGAACTATAATCTGTTAATTATATCCATCTTGGGCAAGTTTGGGGACAAATGTGTAAAACAGAAGACCAAAATAAGCTTCAAATATTTAGAAAGAAGCTCTTATGAAAAGAGTTTTCAGTTGTGTTTGCTTATTTGTTGGTCATGAAATTACCACTGAGATTGTTCCAATTGCCAAGTGACAGACAAGGTTTGAGGAGAAAGTTCTGTATTTATGGTTCCTCTGGTTGAGGTGTAGCTGCGGGATAAGTCAAAAGATCAACTGCCTCTTCCTGCTTCCCTCCCATTATTAATTTTTTTTCTTCCATTTGAACTAGATAAACATACAAACATATAATCACAGAAGTATTTAATTTAGAATGGAGAATTTGGTCTTGCTTTAACCCTTCTCTTTTGGTATTGTCAAATTGTCACATCGCACTAAGGGGAGAAAAGAAATAGGTAAACATTATGTAATGACTGAGCTGCTGTGTTGTGAATTTAAACTAAAATAAAACTTGACCTCTGGATTATGCCAAAAATCATTGGTGTTTGTGCACTTTCTGCTAAGTTAATATGTGTGTGCACTGTTTAGATGCACAAATTATCCCCAAGTATCRGTTAATACAGCATAAGCACTGAAATGCACAGTCAGAGCAGACACTAATTGATTCATATTGTGTTTTATTTTCCCCAAGTCAATAAGACTTGTGTTCATTAAGGAACTGTTACTTTGCATTCTGCTGTTTTACAACAAAGCTATTTTTTTCTGGGTTAGGATCTAAGCTTTGATTCCAGATCAGAGAATGAAAAGAAGTTAATGTTGATACGAAGGATCTTTAAAAAGAATGTTCATTTGAACCCTGTTCAAGACAAAATTTATATACATAGGAGTGTTATTGATCATTTTAGTACCATAAGAAGAGCTTAATGCTCTGGATTGGCACCTAGAGAGTGGGTGTGCTTGGCCTGGCATGTCATCTCTCTGCATTTTTTTTTCTTTCTCCTTACTTGTGACTGAACTGTAAGTTCTATTTTGAAAACTTGGTATTTTTGGCTCTGTACAGATTGTAACCAGATTTGCAGCTACAYTTTTGTGCTTATGTGCTTTTGAGTTAAAATTTGTTTCTGTCAGAAAATGCTCAGTCAATAAATCAAAGGTCTTTATTGGAACATGGGGCTCCTGGGGCTTGTGCAGGTAGGTACCCTGGAGGGGTGAATCCAAAAGCCAAGTTTGGTGGATATTTTAGGAGAAGTGTCAGAAACTCTGTACCTAGGCATTGRGAAAGGACAAGGGTTCTGCAGCCCTCTTGTATCATAACTTCCAGAATAATGTGAGATGCCATGTGACAAGAATGTAGACCCACAGAACAGGAAATTAGAAGGAGCAGGGAAAGGGCAGGGAAAGACTTCTGTTCCCTGCCCATACCTTATTTTCACATTCACTGATTGTTTTCCATCAGATTGAACAGTACTGCAATACTTGGCAGTATTGTAATATTTCTTTAATATTGTGAAAGATTTAAATGATATTGTCCACCATTACAAGAAATAGGACTACTGATGACAATAGAATTTTATCTGGAAGTGATGGGAGRCAAATGCTGACCTTTAATATTTACATATGGAGGTGTAGATATTGTTTTTTCCAAATTGAAATTACATCTACCTCATCTCTATAGAGAATTGTCAATTCTCCACTGAGTTAAGGTTGGGAGAAAGCATCAGTCTTTTTTTTTTGTTTTGTTTTGTTTTGTTTTGTTTGTTTGTTTGTTTGTTTGGTGGTCTGTTTTTCTTTCTTTCTTTAGAAATGAAGGTTTTTTTTTTTTTTTTTTTTTAAGGAATTGTGGTCTCTAATTGCAGGACTATTAGCTGAAACTTCACAGAATCACAGAATGGTTGAGGTTGGAAGGGACGTCTGGAGATCATCTAGTCTATGCTCCAGCAGGGACACCCAGAGTACAGGGCACAGAGCGGCATCCAGGCAGGTTTTGAAGACCTCTAGCGAAGCAGACTCCACAACCTCCCTGGGCASCCTGTGCCAGGGCTCTGTCATCTTCACAGGAAAGAAGTTCCTCCTCACATGGGGATGGAACTGCTTGTATTTCAACTTGTACCCTTGTTTCCCYTTGTCCTGTCACTGGCCACCACTGAGAAGAGCTTCACCCATTCCTTCCTACATTCCACCTTCAGTTACTTTTACATGTTAATCAGATTCCCTCTCAGCCTTCTCTTCTCCAGAGAAAACAGGCCCAACCCACTCACTCTTTCCTCATAGGAGAGATGCTTCAGTCCCTTAATCATCTTGGTTGCCCTCTGCTGGACCCTCTCCAAAAGCTCCACGTCCCTCTTATACTGGGGAGCCCAGAACTGCACACAGTACTCCAGGTGAGGCCTCACTAGAGCTGAGTRGAGGAGCAGGATCCCCTCCCTTGACCTGCTGGCAACATCCTCCTGATGCAGGCCAGGATCCCATTGGCCTTCTTGGYCACAAGGACACACTGCYGACTCATGGTTAACTTGGTGTCATCCAGGACTCCCAGGTCTCTGCGGAGCTGCTTTCCAGCAGGTCATCGCCTAATCTGTGCTAGTGCTGGGGTTATTCCTACCCAGATATTACTTAATTTGGAATCAGAAAAACTTAAACTTAATTTGGAATCAGAAAAAAACACGTATCAGAATTGCATCTTCAGCTGTTACTCTCAGGCAGCACTGCAGCATGGTGGAGAGATCCAAAAGGTAGTACTGGTTTGAGAACATTCTTTGTCCATGAGGAATCAACTCTGGTACCTTGTGATAAGAAAATTTTCTTAAATTGTTGCAATATACAATTGCATTGTTGCAATATACACTTGCAATATAGTGAATTCTGCGTACTGTGAAAGTTTCTGCAATGAGGCTAGATGTGCAAGGACCTGCCTATCCCTTACATTTATTGAAAATTGCTTAGTAGAGATAAAAGTGAAGATTATACATTTCTTATTATAAAGATCTAGGATATGTAGCTGAAGCCTTTCTTTTAAATTAAAGGGAGGGGGAAAAATGAAGGTTTAGTGTTTTTCTAATTAATTTGTTTTTAATGTCTGTTTACATCATCCAGTGGTTGGCTGGTGATGAGATTTTGTGCAAGTCTGCTATGCTGAAACTAAGCTTGAAATTTTCACGTTCTGGGAGCACTCAAAATGTCAGCAGATCTAAGCAATATGAAAGAAAGTAAAATAAATGCATATTAATGACTAATAACTGACATAATTTTCTCCCTAAGTTTGTTAATCCTGCAGCAAAATCTAATGTTTGTGACCCCAAATGAACTTCAGGAGGATAATGTGCATTACTTGAAAACTACTCTTCACCTAGTCAGTGTATACCTTGTATAAAGGAAAATACTGCCCACAAGAAAGTATGCTTTCTCAGGGGAAGACGTATTTGCTTTGAAACACAGTTTAATAGTGTTTTCAACTTAACAGTTGAAAAACAGTTTCATCTTAAAACAGTTTCGTCTTAAAACAGTTTCAACTTAACAGTTGAAAAACAGTTTCATCACCAGAATGAAATGATGATCTCCTCTGCCAACTGATATAGCAGATACAAATGCCTATGTATGTGTTGCTTTAAGGCAGGTAGGTAATGAGAATTATTATACTGAAGTACAGTAATAAGAACTGAAGGCAAACTTCATAGAAAATGGTAAAAAGTAAACAAGGGAAAATGTGTAAAAAGTTCTTAGTTTTCTATTTGGCATTTAGATACCAAAGAAATTGTGCTTTCATTGCATATTCCTTGGACAATACAGAGAAAAATATTAGAGTTCTACTCCAGCTTGCTTTGCTGGACAGCAAGATTGCTGGACAATACCCTCTGACCAGAAATTTTGTGTTTCTTCTTACAGCAAGGACTATAATATTTTGGACAATGATGGCCAAGGAATGTCTGAAAAGAATTATTTCCTGCAAGTGGAGCACTCAGCATGAACTCAGCTGTGAACAGCAATAACAACATTGTACTTCAATTCTCTGCTTCTGGGTGAAGCTTATATAGTATCTTCTTTTCCTTCCCCTTTATTGCATTTTAAAACACTGCTTATGAAAACAAGAGAAAGGATGTTTTTAGGTTCATTTTCTCATTTTCCTATTTTTTCTTTTCTCTTTATTTTCACTCTCTTTTCATTCTTCTTTTTTATATAAAATGTGGTGTTTGGCATTCACTCTCAGTAATTTAAATAACCCTTTTCCAGCCTGACTGAAAAAGATCTAAAGTGGTTTGATGAAGTTGTTCAGGGTGATGTAAACATGCTCTACGTGCTGATACGATTTTGAAAATATGAGAGTGCTGCCTGTAAAATCTGATGTTTTACTGGAGGAAATAACTATGCCCTAATCAGGAACTTACGTACTGTCACTCTTAATGCCATGCCTGTTATTACAGTGCTACATTTCTGCCTTTCTAGTGATTTCACRTCATCAATGTTACTTCTTCTGTGACCACTTTTTTTTCCCATAGTCAATTCTTGTAGTTTTATTTCTCTACTACACACAGGACAGTGAACACTTCATAAAAAAGCACTCCTTAAATAGATAATCTTCTAGAAGAGAAACTACTGTACAATTCACCTACCACGTGTTGTGTGTATAATGGTGGTTAATGATTGGTTTCTTTTGGTTTGTTTTTCTCTCTTCATTTTTCAGGGTGCTATTTTCTGTTACTGTTTTATTAAGCCTTGATAGCATGAAGAGGATCAGAGAATGAGTTTGTTATTTTATTTTCTTTCCTTCTTAGAGAGTTTGCTTAGACCAAAGATGAAGTGTCTGAAACAAAGCCCAGATCCTTTTGAAAAGGCTCTAGGCTTACCTCTTCTAAAACTTGAATCACTATTTGATAAGGAGGCGCAGCATAAGTGTTTGATTCATGTACTATTTTTTCAGTGACCTTCTGGCTTTCTTGCTGTTGGGGGACACAAATTCTGTGATCCTGTCTTCATGCTGTTTCTTTTGTCATTATCTATGATTCATCTTCACTATGTCTTGTCAAACTTGAGTTATTTTTAATCCTTTGCAGGGCCTCCCTAAGGGCATTATATCACATCTCTTGACACTGGACATGATCTCCCTGTTCCTTTTGTCCTACTCTATTCAAATTCCCTCTGTTCATTTGCTCTCYTGATATTGTGCCAAATATTCTTTCTCTCTCTCTCTCTYTTTTTTTTTTTTAATAAATCTGCAAATTTGGACAACCTACAACCATTTTCAGTTTTTCAAAGTAATTTGTACAAACAAGTTAAACAGACTTAGTCACAGTACCAAATACTTCAGGGCTTCAGTTCTCATTTTCAGCAGATTGTTCTGGGACACAATTTTATGGCAAAATATAGTTTGGCTAGTTTGCTTTGAACCTATTGCTTCCTTAGCCACAGTAATATCTGAAAAACTTCTCACTGTTTGGATTAACAATTTCTGTACCTTTTAAATGCAGGTGGTGCTTAAAAACAAAATATAGCCATTCTGAGCCTAGGTTAGGTTTTGAATTATTTTTATATGCCACCTAGATGTCTCACAGAGAGGCTCTTTTCTCCTTAAAAATCTACCCAAAAATGACATTTGCACGGCTTTATTTTTTTTTTCTTTTCTAAGTAGTACCTTTCAAACACTGTGGCTATTGGTTCCAGTTTGCATTAATTTAAGTGAAAGCAGTGTTCAACTTGTTTGCATCATTCCCAGAAATGAAGTAAATCTGTAATTAAGCTTAAGTCTTTTCCCTGATAATGTAGTAGTTAATCCTTGCCCCTAAAAATTACGAGAATATTGGCAGTTTTACCAGCAGTAATCTTCATAAACCTCAGGAATTCAGAATGTGATTTCAGCCTTTAAAGAACCGAGGTATTTTAAAAACAGGAAAAACACTGGTTAAACAGTAGCTGTAATTCTGCTATGTCATGACTTTTTGGTCCTACTTCCATGTAAATTACTATGTTCAGGATGTAGGAAATAATATACAAGCGGTAGATGTAGATGCTGACATTTTTAAAGGAGTCTCAAAAACAACTTTGAGTGACACATGAGTGTCTACTTAATTCACTTGGAAAATAGAAAATGGAACCAATACATATATGCTGCATTCCTTTTAGAATCTCTATTCAAAAATGATCTTTGTATTTATTGATATTATAGTTTAGTTACAGAATCTAAACGCAGAATGATAAAGAACTGCCTTCAGTAGAAATTAGTGCTTAAATGGGAATGAAATGTGTATGTGATCCTGTCAAGCTTGTATGGCTCTGAAGAGGGTCAAAGTTTCTAAAGACCCATACAGAATTATGATGAATATGTTTCAGTGAACCAGAATATGTTTGTATATTGTCATGTTGATATTTTGGGATGGGAGTGCTTTAGAGTTTGTTATGTTTTCTTGTGATTTCTACAAGGCTAAATAAAGAATAAATGGATATAACTGGCAGGTATCTTGGGGGTCTTATTTCAGGAAAATAAAATTGTTTTATTATGAGATAAGTATGAAATGTAAACTTAGGAAAAATTATGCTTTGGATGGTGAGATATCTAACATTATTTTTCAAATATCTCAGGTTATTCAGAGTTACAAAAAGGCATGTCTTTAAAATGTGCTAAATTACGTCTTTGATTTCTTATTTTATCTAACTTGGACAMCCCTGAATATTATCCACATCAGATGCTTTGTTACCTGACTCTTGTGACATTCCCAGAGATGAAGTTGCTTCCCTTGCTGAGTGACTAGACAGACCATGGCCACCAAGAAGGGCTGTTCAGAAACCTGGGAGGTTGCAGAAGCTTATTGTTTGACCCAGCCACTCAGTCTGGCCCAGAGATCTTCTTGCTAGACCTTTTCTGCAGGAAATTTTGTCCAAATGCCAAAACCTYCAGCTGCAATGGACTGTTGTGCAAGAGTAATGTCCAGTCCTAAAGAGTAACTCTAGAGGCTTATTTTCTAGATTAGTTTTAGATGCCAAACCAYTGAGATTTAAGCTTTGGGAAGCACTCACCTCAAACTGAATTTATATCTGACTATACTTACATGGTCCAAAGCAAGCTATTTTTGTGGTTTCTTGCATGTTGCAGTGGCAACATTTTTCATGTGAACCCAAACCTTTGATCCCTGAGCTTTCTATGTATTCACTCAATATATAATCTCACTAACTCATTCAGTATGTGACTTCTTTGAATATCTAGCCCATTAGCTGCACTGAAACAAATTGTTTTACTCTGTAAAACGGTGATGGACCCTAGAAAGATGTATTATGATATTTTCTAGAGCTGCATGGATAAACAGAAAAATAAATTAGACACTATATTCTGTCGGGGACAGTTATATTGTGTTTTTAGTTTCTAGACTGCTGCATGAACTGCTTTTATAATCTTTGCCAATAAAAGAGGAAGAGGTAAAAGGTTATTCAGGAAAGGAAATACTGGAAATCTACATTTATGGATGTGTTCASCTCTCTCTCTAAATCAACAGAGTTAAGGGAAAGGTGAGGGACTGATGATTAAACACTCCCTAAACTAATGAAATAAGGTCATGTAAATTTGTAGCTAGTAGCTGAATGAATTAATGAATAGATTTTTGGCCACTGGCCAAATAATACAGGGTAATGAGTTTCACTCCTATTGGTGAGAGGTTTGTGGGTAGAACACACTCTTAATTCTTTAGGAGCATTCTTCAATCTTACAAATTTATGGCTGAGTAGGTCTTGTTGCTTCTGTTTCACATGCCCTGTCAATAGTGCTTTATGAATCTTATAGTTTGATAGATAGCTGGTCTTCTCTGCTCTTTACTTGCACTTGTTTGGAAAGTGTTCCTTTTATTATTATTATTATTATTATTATTAGCCTTTCCTATTTTATGTCTATGAATGAAATATTTTCATATTTTCAAAATCTTTTATTTTTGTAGCTTTGATGAAAAGCTAGTGTTCTTCTGCCTCATGTAGAAATGAGGAAATAGTCAAAAGCACTTTTACTTATCATTTTCTGTTGCGTGATGTTAAGTGACAACTTCAAAGGTGAAACCCCTCTATTTTTGTGTTTACCTGAATCTYAGCTCTAACATAAAAGGCACCTAAAAATTGATGCATTACAAATGACTGCAATTTTTTTTTTGAGAAAAGCAATATTGTCTTAAATCTCATTTTTGTGATATTATAATCTCAATCTCATATAGTGACAAGTGACAGTTTGTGGGAGTTACAATGCACTGAACAAATACATTTTATATCAAGACTTAGCAAGATGTTTGTTTATTGATTGTTATGCTTTCTTTTCCAGAGGAGAAGGGGAAAATATTTTGGAAAACAGAAAATCAGAAGCAAGAAAACAAACAAACAAAAATGATAAAAAGGAAGCTTATGATGATTTTGTTTTATTGAAATTGCAAGCAGAAAGGAATAAAAGAGAAAGATAAAAAGCGAATAGATTTGGAATGTAAGAAGAATATCACCTCACTAAAAATCTTTAAAATAAACTGAAAGCTCTTGTGACCTTTCAGTTTAAAAAGGAAGTATTTTAAAACATCTTTCAAGTTAAAACTTGTCTCATCCTACTAGGATCAGAAGTTGTCATGAAACCATTTTGAAATCCACTGGCAGTTCACAATGTGGAAGTGTAGAGGTTATGTTGTCACTGTATAGAAATGCCCCAAATGTTCCCTCCCAGCATCAGTGTGTGCTCTCCGGTTATTGCCATCTTATCTTAACGTATCTTTCATCCCTGTGAATTTTTATTTCAGTTGTGGGACAAAAGTGGAACAAAAAAACTTTGAAAGTACTAAGTAATACTTCAAAATATTCTTTTAAGAGAATGTTAAATTTGGTGAAAGGAGAAGAGTGTTTTTTTGTTTGTTTCTATTTCATGGAGGTATTAAAAATATGATAAAATTTGACATAATAGGTCAATGATACATGAAAAATTCATTTTTAAAGTTTTCTTATGCTTTCCAGTAGTCTTCCTACTCAAAATCAATCTATTAGAGAATTGTGATACTGTAGGATAACACCTATTATGTTAGAGAAAAAAAGATTTTTGTGATGAACAAGAGCAGAATCCACAGAACAAGAGCAGAATTCATTCTTAAAATGAATTGTTGGATAAAGTTTAAAAGAAAACACATTATTTCTAGACTATAAATATTACATAATGGCCAAATAATACAGATTCTGCATACAATAATGAATATAAATTATTTATTTTCTCCCTGGTTTCCATGATGCTACTTCTTAAAATTACGCACTGTATTTATTTATTTAATTTTCTGAGGTACTCTGTTCATGGTTCTTTTTTTCCAGACATGCTTGTGAAGTTCTCCTCTGACAGGGATTTTCTTGTTGATTCCATGTTATGCAGTGGCACTTAGATATTAAAATGCCCAGGCAGTACTGTAGGCAGTTCCATGCATTTCAGATGTGTTCAGCCAGCCTCATTAATTTCTTGCCAAAGCCAGGGACAGTTTCATGCAGAGAGAAAAATGACAAACAATAAAAATTACTAGACAGTCTGAGCAGAACAAGAGGGTTTTGCATGATATTTGGTTCCTCCATGCTCCTTTTTTTCATTCTATTCCAAATACCCTGAGGAGACCTTGCAGCAGCTGACCACTAGATTAGTGAATTTCAGTAGAAKAGCACTCTGTGAGAAGCCACCAGAAAAAAATAAGCTGTAGGGAAATTATTTTTTGATTTTTGTAATATTTATTGTATCTAATTTTTATCTTATGTTAGGGATTTATTATTCGTTAGCTGTCAATCTGGGGATGAAGGTGTATGTAAGCCCAGCTGAAATTAAGCCAGCTGATGTGCTTGAAGGGCTTGTTTGCTTCACCTTGTCTGTGCAGATCTGACRCAGTGACAGCCCTAGGGCCTTTCAGAGGGTGGATGCTGCTAAAAGAGCTCCAGCACACAGATGCCTGCTAATCTCCTGTCTAGCTGGAGTGACTGGCTTGTCAGGCAAATTGAGATACAAGAATGTCCCTCAGAGGGTGGCTTCAGAGCAGAGAAGAATGGAGCCTGGCATTAAGGAGAATATCTTCAGAAAAGGCAAATCTGCCTGTGTCAAACTGTTGGCATTACAAATAGCAGTGATATTGTATGTCGTCACCTGTATGGCAGTCACACAGTGTGAGGTCTTTGCTGTCTGCTTGTGGACCGTGGTGGGTTCCGAAGAAACGTCTCTCCCTTCGTATTGCTGAGTTGTATTTACTTGTCATCTACTTCCTGGCTTCTAGGCTGGAATCAGTTGCACCTCCTACCTGGGCCATCTTTCCTTTCCATTTAGTTAATATTTTGATAAGACTCAGAGCAAGTSTCACACAGGAGGAGGAGATGAGAGTGTGTTTGCCAGCACTGCTTTTTTGATGTTCTTCTCTCGGGAGATCATTGTGCTTGGAGCAGTACTTCTGCTTCTCGCTGTCTTCCAGGTTCTGCCTCTTTTTGTTTCGGATGCTGGATTTGCTGCATGACAGCCCTATTGCTCTGTCCAAGGTTCTTCACTGAGCTGGCCTGAAACTTGCACTCTGTCCCTTTGCACCGTCCTTTGAAGTATATCCTTTGAATGTGAATGGCTTGCTTCAAGTAGAAACTTAATTGTCTTTCTGCTTTTCCTCTTTTTGTGGAAATAAAGGATAGCTGTCCCTTTGATTTTGCTGTATTTGGATGCTTTAAGCACTTCTGAGTGAGAACATTTGAAATGATGTGTTGACATTTTGGATGSGTCACCAGCAGCCCTTTTTGGCTGTTTCTACCAAGCGGAAGTTTTACGTAGTGGCCTTCATCTAGGGGCTTTGCTTTGTAAAAAATTCATTCTTGTGTGAAATAATTTCCTAATGCTTCTTGTCTTGAGTAAAAATAATTGTGCAGAGGGATAACTAGACAGGATCTTCAGAAAGGATATGAAAGATGAGATTGCATCAAACACGAATATGGCTGTTTGGTCAGCCCTGTGCCTGCAAGGTCTATTCATATAGGTCTGTTCAACCATAACCCAGTTACTTGAATATTGAAATTGCTGTATCATTTGTGTGTGCTTTTCTTAGTATGCTATGAAAAACAGGGAAAACTGCTTAGGCAAGAAAYGGGAGGGAGCCTCTTCAATGATGCAGTTAGCTGGAAATACAGTTAAACTATTGTCTCCATTTTGAGTGTTGCTAGTGCAGTTAGTGGTGCTTAATATTTACATGGAATGGGTGTGTGAGCAATGAGCATTTGATCARTTAGCATGTCTGCTGAAGTTTCTGTGTTTTTTTGTTTTATTCACAATATGTTTTGAACAGTTAAAATATATTTTCTGATTTTTTWAAAAAAAAGTGCATTTGAGAGTGTGGGGGGAGGCAAACTAGCCGATTATAATTTTGAAAGAAGAATCATTTTATGTGTTCATGCTATTAATTTCTATAACTCTRCTTGTCTTTATACAGTATTTCTTGCAGCCTGGTACTACATGTTGTTTTTACTAGCTGTAGACTGCAGTCTGTATTCCTCAATAGAGGCTTGCCTCCTCTTCTACAATTTTTTTTTTTTTTTTCTGTGGCCTTTCCCTCTGGAAAGTAACTGATACAAAGTGACTGATACTGAAGCCTTTTTATGCAGAAGCAGCAGCAATCCGATTATGTTTTCTTTGAGCAGTRTATCATTGTGAGACATGAAAATCAAAAGAGGAGGTCCCATTATGATGGGAATTGTGTATGTACAAACATTGTGCTATTATTTCCTTTCATTTCTATGTAAACTTTTCCCATGCTACCTTCTAATCCTCCAGATAGCTACCCTGTGGTACWCATTGGAAGATACCATAAAAGAAGACAAGTATTAGAAGCTAATACAACAAGAAAGATAAAGATGATGAAGGTAGGTAAAAAGAGGTATGTTCAAAACTTCACGATATATGCTGAGATTGAGACAGCAAGCTGATAATAAGCATAAAAACAGGAAAGTAGAGCATATAATGAAGTTATCTTGGTCAGTATGCAAGGCATAATTTGTCAAGGGCTTTTTAAATTAAAAACAAACAAACAAACAAACAAACAAACAAACAAACAAAAAACTGTGAGGGATTTGAGAAGGAACATGCATCTTTCCAGGAAGCTTTCCATAGCTTGAACCTAAAAATACTGAACAAATGTAGCACCTGGCTAATAGAAGCTGAGAAGATCAGCAGATAAGAAACTGGAGTAAGCACATAGCTTGGCACACACCGTACCCAGCCCAAAACTGAGGATGGACAGTCACAGGGAGCATATACATGGGCAAGAAGGACTTTGGTGATGAAGAGTATGCATTCTATATAAGGGAAATTAAAGAGAAAGGAAAAGGGTGAAAAAAGACCAGCTAGGACAGTTCAGAAACAAAATCATGGAGTGGATTTAATGGACTGGAGCAACAGTCTTGGAAGGGGAAAAAAAAAAAAAAAAGGTATGTGTGTTTGTTTTTCAGAACTATGACCTGGCAGTAAACACTGAGGCTTGTGATAAAATTCTTCTGGCTCCCACCAGCTGTTTATGGTATTACAACAACAGCACATGGATTTACCTGCTTACAGGTCAGCTCTTGACTCACTGAAGCATATGGTTGTGCCTGTTGTTTTGTCAGAATTTAGTATGAACGATATTTTGATTTTTCTCCCACAGACCCACAGTTTATCTGTTGGATAGTTAGGATTAAGAGCCCATGACATTGCTCTTATTCTTAAGACTCTAAAAATAAAATCTAAATCTGGTCTTCTGCCTGGGCTTGGCCATGCTCTGCCTAGGATGCTATTTTAACTCTAATTTTGGACTACAGTATTTTAATTTAATGTTACTACTGACAGTGTTTCAGGCCAAGCACTTGCTTAGTATTAAAATTAACAAAACAAATAAACAAACTGAAAACAGAGCAACTGGAGTAAGCTATAGGAAATGTAACTCTGCAAAACAGCTGGACAAATGCATAGTATTTTGGTATTCAGTCAAAGAATTCAGCAATGCCAATGAGACAATCAGTTATAGAATGGTGAAAATAAATATTTGGCATATACTTGTAGTGCTTGTGGAGCACAAGTCCACAGGCTGAAGTTAATTTTCGTGAGAGGTCTTTAATAACTGTAGAGAAATTTTTGTAAAAAAAAAGTAAAAATAGAAGTAAAAATCATTGCCTTCAACATGTATGTGTCACTGTACACCTAAGACACTCAAATTATATCTTAGCTCTGCATGTCTGCGTAAATGAATAAAATAAACTTCACGAATCATTCACAAAGAGTACTGAAACCATGAAGTAAATTCCTAAAATTAAATAGAATTGTTTATTTACTAAGACTTCCTAGAAATTATTAACTGTCATCACAGAAATATACTGTTGYTCCCCTATACCCAGATGCTACTGATTGTTTGTTGGAAGAGAAATATTAGTTATTCCTGATGAGTTTCCATCTGTCTCTCTATTTGCTAAGAAACCATGTAAACCTGGTGACCCAAGCATCATACCTGGCATAGCCTAGAAAGGTCATTTTGCTGCTCAGTAAGAGGCATTCAGGATTGGGTATTGCCCTGCAGATGTATCTTGTCCTGATGGGCTTCTCCTGCTTCTACCAGGGCTCCCATGGGCATCTTCATGGCCTGTTTGGACAGCAGCTCTCTATGGTTGGATGATGTCTTCAGGACTTTTGGGTGCTAAGAAGTACGCAGCTACCGGAGTGTCCTCATCAATAGTGTGTACTTGGTTGTTTTTGTTTGTCTCAGGGTTTTGTTGTGTTTTTCCCCTCTATTCCCTTTCTTTGTGGAAAATCCCACTCTATCCTAAAATAAGGCCATCATAAGGCACTTGAAAGTTGCAAGTGATATGCATCTGACACATGAGACAAAAAAAGAATAACAGAGGAAGGGGTTGYGGTTCTTTCAGTTTTGGCTACTTTTATGCAATCACTTGTCAGTCTCCAGCTTTCTCTGTTACAAAAAGCWTGCTATCATGAGGAGTAGCATCAAACAAATCTACCAGGAGCAGATAGATAGTCCAAAAGGAATTAAATTCAGGAATATTGTAGCTGTCCCCACAGAGCACATTGCTGGCCCAAATTCAATACCTCAAAGCCTGCTGCAAGGCTTTGCTCTCTTGCCTCTTCCTCTCCAGGAGGCAGGAGCCTGGAAGATGAGGATGGGAGCAGGGACCTTCAGAAAAAGAGAATAACCTGTGTGGGAATTGAGGTAGGGTGGCAGAAGGGATTGTGGCAAGCACAAGAAGCAGGAGGGGATCGTTGCAATAATAAGTTGCAGGGATGTAAGACAAATCTGCAGGATTTTTTTTTTTTTAATTTTACTTGTGTGTTTTTACTTTTTTTATGGAATAACTGTTTTGGTTTTTAATGAAGTGTGGARAATGCTGCCAAGAATGGAAAACATTCATTAGAATTCTTAATGAAGCTGATTGTACCTCTTTTCCATTTAATTTCCATGAATATTCTAGAGAATATAAAGGGAATAGTCACTGGAGCAATAAATGTTATGCTAATTCTGTGGGATAAAAGTGGGAAGTGAGCTTTGAATTCATAATTGTGAGTATTCACAATGATAACCTGCTCTTTACAGTACTCATCTCTTTGCATTGCAGTCAGACTTGAGCATATTTCTGAAAAAGTGTAAAGCTTCTGCAGAACTAGAACATGAGCAATGTATCTAAACACATCAAGTAAAACTGCCTACTCAAAATAATAAAATATTTCAGTAAAAATAGTAATTTTTCTTACTAGAGCCAAGACACACACAGAGTGTGAAAGTTTTCATAGTTCTTGAAATTATACCAGAGAAATTATTAGGAATTGCTATTAATATTTTGTTTGTTAGTTTTTCCAACAAAAAGCTTATTGTTCACAGGGATATTTCTTCCAAATGTTGCAGTGATGAAATAAAAACAGTTCTTTTCACTGACAAGTTCARCATGAGATCATCATGCAAAGTAACATGGAAGGAAAAAATGTAAGGACCAAGTGAAACAGGAAAAAAAGGGACCATGTCTTTAATCTCCAGAAATGACAGATTTAGGACAAATTAAAAAGTAGACATTTTGAAACAGTGAGAGTGAGTATTGCGCGTATTTTTATGTAATATAATTTAACCACATGATTATCTCTATTATTCTATATAGTCCTGCTAAACTGAATGTGCTTATATATAAGTAACTCTTCCTTGTTTTGTCCATCAGTTTCCAGTTGTCCTCCTTTCTATGTAGCTAGATATTTCTAATAGCTRTCACAGATGTGTCATTGCATCTTTTGCTCAGTTGTGTTATTGTCTTGAGCAAAGTTGTTCCAATGGGTAAGAAATAACTTCAATAAGGCTTACTGCTTGTGAACCGATCCTCATTTTTATATTTTATGTATGAGAATAACGTAACAAAGCAGCTTAATTGTCTTTTTCCTCTTTTCCAATAAAAATGTAAATCAATAAATAGTATTTAATTATTTTGTGCAAATAGTTGACTAAATTGATTTAGCACTTAATTTCTTTATTAAATTTATAATATGGCTATATGACTGATAGCAGAATTAGCTGATGGATAAACTCTCTGTTCATCTTCAGAGTCCTCTGTTTAATCCTGGCATAGGTCACACTGGAGTTTAGTTTGGATAGGGATGTTCTTTAGTGTGCGTTTGTCTGCATCATAAAGCTATCAAAAATGTGACTCAGGTAACAGTCAGTGTTGCAGACAAGCTCGTGGTCGGACGAGCAGTAGGATTTTCAAAGGCAATTCATGTCTCAGAGAAGTGATAGGACAGAGCCACGCTCAGTCTTTCATGAACTCTTGATTCTAGTTATTTCTTTGGTTACATAGTTTTCATAGGAAATTTGTGAATTTGAAAATGTGGTGTTCCCAGTTCCCAGAAGTACACAGCTCCCTTTCCAGAAGCTCTGTGTGTGGGAGTTTTTTTTTGTTTTGTTTTGTTTTGTTTTTCGCTGCAGCCTTAAAGGAACAAAGAGCACCTCTAGGATGGCCATTTTGGTCTAATCAAGACGCATCCATTCAAAAACATCTCTTGTTGCTTAATTAATCTTTAAAGTCTCAGTTGCAAAATAAATCCAATTATTTTAGTAGCAGATGCTCTTAGAGGTCATACTGATTTGTATTCCAGMATTATCTTTGGTCCTAGGCAGCGCAGTGACCCTGTCCCCAGGTTAAACCAGAAGTCTCCGAGGTAGGGCTCAGCGCTGGATCCAGAGCTCAACAGCAGCAGCCAGTTTGCTTCCTGTGACTTCAGTGTGGGRTAAGAACTTTATTATTTCACACTCTCTGTGTAAAATTTCATTGTGTCTTCTTTCTCATAAGCAATTGCATGCTGAGCAGCAGAAAGGGAAAATTAAGTGGAAACCAACAGGGATCTGTCTTCAGGAGGCACTTGTACCACTCACACATGCAGGTGCTGTCATCTCATCAGCTGCAGCACCTCTCCGTTTCACCTGCTTGCATCCAAAAGGTTGCCAGGATTTCTGCTATGTCTTTATATTAGCTTTTCAAGGCATAGCTATACTTCTGACATGGCTATAGTATGATCATAGGAAATAATGTTGATGGATCTTAGAGGAGGAGAGAGATGCTCACTCAGCCCAGCTGATGTATATAGAGTTGTTTCTGTCTTGTCCATAAACATATGAAGTATGAGAAGGGACCCCTGGGAGGCCAGTGACACTAATGGAAAAGTTAAGTGTGAGACTGTGCAGCTGGACTAGATGCCTTTTATTCAGAGTTGTTATTAATTTAGACAAAGCAATCTAGAGCTGTCGGTYGGGGATTTAACCTCTGCGTTCACCTCTGTAAATTATCATAGACTCTATCACCTTAATAACAGGAATTCAGGCTTCAGTGTTCATCATAGAGGTGCGCCTCAATGTACAAGATTAACTTCAGATTTGAAAGAAAGCTCTTTACTACTGTCTTTTAATAAGTTTAATTTTGCTAACACAGCTCATCTTCCTGAAAGTGGTGAATGAAGACACTAGCATATACAAAATACAACCTATTGAAGCATTGGGTCTAAGCCAAATGCATATGTCTATCAGAAGAAATATAGTGTGAATTCCAAATATGCATACTAATTTTTGACATTAGAAAAAATATTAGCTATGTTGAATTTTCACTTTATTTTCCAGTCACAGTTGCATATCATCTGTACCATGAAATAGTAGTGGCAGTTATCTTCAAAAGAGAGCATCCTTCACCCTGCTGAGAACTGCAACCTGAAAAGACCATTCTGATTCAGTGGTCTAAAATGTCACCTCTCTGACCTCACAAAATAGACTTTTAAGCTTTTGTATATCACCTCCTGCTTTCTCCATACCCTCTGTGCTCTCATCACATCCTTTTCTACACTGACATTTGATTCACTGAGCTGGATTCTGATAGAGAAATCTTATGTTAGCCTCCTGTCTTGTGAGACTGACAAAACCTTTGAGATAGATGAGCTTTCTTCTAGCAATTGAAATACTCTGGTATGTACCTACCTCTTTTGTGATGCTGTACATACAGGGTAGAGCAGAGTGCAGCTTACCAGGGCATAGTATTTTTGTACTGTGCTATGGAGAAGCAGAATTGATTTCCTGTAATGTTAAACAATAACTAGGTCTGTTTCCTTTTTTTCCCCCTTATTTATTTATTTATCAGGAAAACATAACTCATTTTATGACTCTAATTTTATGTGTCTCTAATTAGTAACACTTACAAGCCTTGACCTTTCAACGGAGAGCTCGGCTTAGCTACCTCTATACAGAATTGCCCTATCATGTAGCTAGGCATAATAATAAAAACAATTTAAAACACATTAAAACATTACTTAAAAGCTTAGAGCCGGACTTTTCCACATTTATTTGTGCTGAGTAGTAATTTGCTGTGGTAATTGTCCCAGCGAGACCATAATGAGACACCATACAGTGCAAGTAAGGGAGGCAAAGCACAGACACTTGGTAAAAAACTGTCTTCCCTTTTGTTAATTTCTGGCTCAATAGTCTTCATGTTCAATGTATATTTCTTCTAAGAGCAAGCCTAGTTCTAAAAGCCTTCTTCTGACACCTTGCATGTATATAAATTTCTTTGGCTCTTGTGACTTGAGRAAAAAGTAAAAAAAGATGAATGAAAAAATGAAGCAGCAGCCAACACCTATAGGTACCTAAAAGTAATTTCATTTTCCAAGTGACATTACAGGAATGTTCACAGTGGTGAGAGTTCTAGTATAGTTGTGCTGAGCACTGGCAAGTCTTTTGAAACCCAGTCACTGATAGCATGATCCCTCATGTTTTTGAGATTCTTCCAACTTGTGGAGGCATTGATCAGACTTTGGCATAGCCTTTATTCTGCTTTTGACATCCTTTATTCCAATTCCTTTGTTTCTCTAGCTCAGCTTACCTTTAGCACCAACATACATAGCAATGAGAAATAATTTTTGTGTAAGACTCACTTATCTGTCTTTAGAGGAGCAATGCTTTCTCATACCTAGACAGTGTTGAAATGTCAAAACCAAATTTGACTCTCATTTTGACTCTGCATGATATGGCTCTCATTTATGCAGATAGTAAAAGTCCCCTCTGTCTGAAGTAATTTTAAGAATTAGCAAAGTCTTACTTGGAAACTGTAACTTATTGAACTTGKCAATCTTGTTAAGAAATAAAAATGCAGTCTGTGCCAGTATCAGTATATTGCCTCTAACCTGGCCCTCTGTGTCTAAATGTTTCGTTCTTCTGAGGAAATTCAATGCAATATGCAATTCATGTTCCTCTGCACAAGTCAGAGTACTTGTCCAGGGTGGTGGGATTTTCTTTCTTTCTTTTTTTTTTTTTTTTTTGGTCTTGTTTTGTTTTAAACTGCATCTCTGCTTACCACAAGGTGAACTGTTCCCTTTTTATCACTTAGTCTGACAACTAAGTGATGAGGGCTTACCGCTTACAATTAGAGATCTGCTATTGAGTACCTTCATTCTAATTTGTGTAGGTTCTCATTCTCTTTTGTTTGCTTACTGTTATGGAGGAAGTAATGCATTTCAGTTCTATTCAGAGAAGAAATGAAGGTAAGTACTTGGATTCCCTTCCTTTTTAAGGATGATCTTGAAATGTTGAAATAATTTCATCACCTTGAATGTTTCATGCGTTAGAGAAAATGATTTCTGCCTTTAAAAGACATAAGTTTCACTACATCAGGAAAATTCAAAACATACTTTTGTTAATTATATTGTTTCTCTTTTTGTGAAGCCAATAACATCACTTATTATATTCATTACAAGATAGTACTGCAAAATAGCCATTGTTATGCAGTTTGCTACCATCTGATGTTGGACTTTGCAATGGAGATGCCCATTCAATCCCCTGTCAGAAGCTAATATTTGAACTCTCAACAATTTGTCATAACGTAACGCACACGCACTATCTGCCTAATCAAATTCTTCCTATATATCAATGATTCTGTGTGATAGTTAATGCAGGTTCAAGAGCCTGGGCAAACTCCTTTGGTTTAAAGAGAGTCTGATATAGGTCTTCAAGATCTACAATGCCCATGTAGGTTGGCTACAGATAAAGAATTAACCACAGTTAATGAAGACTGGGTTAATGTAATCCAACTGAGAGCAGCAGATGGAAAACCAAGCGATTTTATTTCTCCATAAACCATGCAAACACACTGTGATCTGTGTAAGAAAGAATAAACTTAAACCAAAGGTCCTTCCCCCATTATAAATTTCCCAAAACCTGACATGATAAAGAAAACAGAGAATATTAGAGAAGAGTATCAAACCAAAAAAAGCCCTGCTTTGGGAGTGATTTCTTCTATGAGGATATCCTCTGCACTACAGATCATCTTTTAATATTTTTCTCCTCTAGCATTCTTTTTTATGACATTTGCAGATAGCTGCATATTATTCTCTTTGATGCAATAACTATAGGTTTTTCTCTTTAGCGTCCCTATTTTTTTTTTTCTAAATAAATAGTTGAATCTTTTGGTAACTTGCTTTCTTACGTGTTTAACAAATGAAGTAATGCGGTTATCCTCCAAATTTGTGACATTTGTTTTTTTTTCTTTCAACACATATTTTTTCTGATTTAAAGCTTCTGAAAAGAATAGGAGGACTACAGATGTGTTTGAAACCTGTTTGAGATTGAGATGTTTTATTGAGATATGAGATGAGCATTTGAGATATGATGGAAGCAAGATTAAACAAAAATATGGAAAAGGGAGGACTTTAGCCTTTGAAGCTTGGTTTTAGTTTTACGTTTGGGAATTTTCTGCTTGTTTGGCTTTTTGTTTTAGTAGTTGGGAAAGGATCTTTGCACAGCTGTCATTCCAGCATAACAGACTAAATGCCTTTCTGTGTTGAATTCTAAACTTCCACAGACATAAATAGAGGGAAATGATGCCCTGCTATTCAAGACACTCAGTCTTCTGACTTAATTGATTAATATCTCATCTTTTGCTTTTCTATGTACCCTTTCTGGTTCTATAAGTGCCATTTCCTGTAACTATCATGCAAAACAGTTCATATTTTAGACAGATGAGCTCATACCAAACTTATTTCAAATAAAAGCTATCCCTTCAATTCCTTCTCCCTTTCTACTTGGTTCTTCTGAACCATTCAGCTATGTTAACAACTCAAAAAGAAAAAAGATAGTGATGTTATGCTGGGGTGTCATGATTCTATTTATATATAGGCATTGTAACACATACAGCAGACCAATACTGGTTCATCAGTAACACCAAGACCCCAGTTTTGCTGTGTTTGCAATTTAAAAGAAGAGAGGCATTCCACAATTACATGTATTAAACTTTCCGATGATGCTGAAATTATGATGTACATCATTTATATTATCTGTCAACTTATATGGAGAGAACATTGGGTCTTTATGTGGCCCAGGTGCACATTTCTTATAATTTAATCAGCACAAAGCACCCTCATTTCACCAGAGGACTCTAATTCATGCTGTGAAAACTGTGCCGTGCCCTCCGCCCTCCCCCTACAGCAGTCAGTAAATTACAGCTACCAATTTATAACGGCTACCTGCACTTAATCCAGCACCCTTTGCAGCGGGTTCACCCAGCATCGCTCCATAGCCCGGTAGCATTACGTAGAATGCCAGGAATTATCTTCATGAAGATCGAGGGTATTGGAAAGGGCCACTGTAAAAATGTAGTAATTGAATTTCGGCAGATGCGTGTGGGAGATGATTGTTAACGTCAATCTCTGTTACAGGGMAGTGTCGCTCGGCACGACAAGGAGGAATTTTTGTTGGACGTCAGCCGGCTTCTCACCTGACTTTCTCTCTCTTTTATTTTTATCTTCTTTCCCCTATTTTCTCATTCAGTCACTGCCCAGCAGCTGGGGTAGCGGTCTGAGGAAGAAGCTATCTTCTCAGGGGAAACTCAGCTTTTCTCCTGGCCAGATCTTGCACTAAGATGTCAAATTCAGAAACCTGGGGTTGGGGACAGGGCATCTCTGTGATGTCCTTCTTAGTTAATCCTTGGGGAGGCCGTGTCCTGCTGTGGGCTGGCAGGAGGTTTTGATATGTTTGTTTTTTAAAGTTTTTTTTTTTTTTTAAACCAGAAATGGTTGCTACCATGTGAGTATGCCCTAATTACTACCAGTAATGGAGAATTTTCCTGTATGCTGAAGACAGAGGGCTGTAAGATGCCCATTGGCAAKGGACTGTCCTTCAGGCCTACGGCACCCTGAGGGAGTCGCTGCTCCGGTTGTGCCTCTGTCCCCATGCATATCCAGGGCCTGTGTCACCCCGGAGCGGGCTTGTGCATGTTTAGTTCTGGAAACCATTATCCTTCTACCTGTGAAGGACAATGAAGAAGTTAGGGCTGGTATTTGGAAAGCTGTCCAAAGGCAGTTTGGATGCTCAGTTCTCATTAGAAACTGGTGGAAAAACAGGTGCCACAGTCCTGTCATTAACACAGTAAATCTTCCTATCACAAGCAAGATCCAGAGAGCTGAGAAAAGACTCATGCCTTTTTAGCTAGCTGCAAGTGCTTGATTTCATGTCAGCTTCAATAAATGTATTTTTCTTCCAATGTCTTCTCACCTTTGCCTAATTCAAAATGAAGATGTGGGGGCAGGGAGGAAAAATATCTCCCAGGAAATGTTGTCTGCAGTCATTCTAACTTCTCATTTTGGAATTCTGACTCTTTCATTACCCCATTTTCACTCTTTAAAGGAAAAAAAAGTAAAAATACTATTTAAATGAAAAAGTTAATGCCTTTTACTGTTCTATTGAAAGCTGTTTCTGGATACAGGAATTATCAGTCTTTGGGTGACTTAGCGTAAAGTGGGTAAAAATAGGTATGTATAAGAAATGTGTTTTCTTTAGTGCCTGGAAAAAAATATTATTGTGATTTGGGTGAGGTGGGGAAGTGGGAAGAGGAAGAATGTATAGTCAAARCTTAAGCTTAAGCTTTGACTATAAGCTTAACACCAACATCTCCATTGATTTTAGTCATATGCGTAACACAGAAGAAGTGAATCATAATTGATAGTTTTAGTTTAAAAGGCAAAACAGAAACYAAGAAAAATATTTAAATGGCTCCTTCAGTTACAGTCTAATACCCCTTTAATGGGGAAGCCTTACATATARGAATGTTGTAGAGATTAGAGCAAACCAACATGTATAATTCACAGAGTAAGGGCTGGGCTCTGTCCATCAGTATTGTAGGCACCTAGAGTAGGTAGGTAGTACAAGGAAAATAATTTCTTTTAAACATTAATGTTTTATGCTCAGCATATATCTGGCTATCTAAACACTTATAAGTTGAAAAGATGTAGATCTTCTAAAGAAGCTAAAGTAGAATGTTTATGTTGGCTAATATAATATGACATTCTTGCAGTGGGTGTGAGACTAGAAAGTAGGCATAATAAAGCCAAACTAAATGCCACTGTTTACTAATAAAGTTCATCCATATGATGGTAGRGAGATGTTTGATAATCTGATGTATTTGTTCTGGTTATTAATGCACTGCCCATCATTTCCCTGAGATACTCAATTTGTTAAATTTGTTGGTGTCATTACAGCTGAAGATCAAAAGGGCTCCCATGATATGAATGGGGACATTTATTCTTTGAGGTCTGCTCTTAACACTAGAATAAAGTAGTCCAGGTTCTGTATCATCTAAATAAGATCAAAAATATATTGTAAAAACAGTGTTGTTATGCAGTTTTGTCTAGCCCACAGTATACCTTGCTGGAATTCAATCCCCTAACTATGATTTGTATATACTGTAGATTGATGAAGGGACCACCACAGGAGGAGCTGCATGTCCTCTAGGCAGTATGTCCTGTGACTGCTCTGCATCCTGTAGCCTACAGGTAACCTTGACAGCTCTTCAATAGTCTGATGATGTTTTTGCTGGTTGATGTTTTCCACCACAGGAGGAGCTGCATGTCCTCTAGGCAGTATGTCCTGTGACTGCTCTGCATCCTGTAGCCTACAGGTAACCTTGACAGCTCTTCAATAGTCTGATGATGTTTTTGCTGGTTGATGTTTTGCTGGTTGATGTTTTGCTGTTATACAAGCTTCAATTTAAAATTGAAACACTAAGGACTTTTTTCCCTTTTTCCTTTTCTTTTTCTCTCTCCAGTTATCTAGCTTTTCTTGGTTGTAAGCCCCTTCACAGGGGAAACTCATTGCTGTAGTAGTATTGGCATCCAATATTTTGCAACTTAAACCCTGACCATGGTTGTTCAGTATAGTTGTTATAGCAGTGGAAGTGGGTAGGATGGAGCAGTAGATTGATGCTGCATATTCTCTAATTTAAATTGGAATGTGAAGTAAACCCCAGAAACCCCTGAAACCCCATCATGTCGTGAGTTTCCTGCATAAGGATTTTTACAGGTCTGTAGCTATGTCTGACCATCTCTTACTGGCTTGACACACAACTCTCTGTAGATTTGACTAGTTATGTCATAGCARCTGAAAACTCTATGTTGTTTCTAAAGAGATATGTGCAGAGTGTATTGAGATGTGCACGTTATGGATATTACTCAGTATTTATCACACAGGATAACTTGTATTGCCTAATATTTGAGTGGTGGTGTACACTATTTAAATTTCAAGTGAGTTCAAGCCCATGAATGTTGTCAGTGCTATAGAAAAACAAAAAGTTAAAGAAGTAGCCTGTTTTCCCTTTAGTTTCTTTCCTAAAATACACTTTCTTGTTGCGGAGACCCCACAAATCCCCTCAGAGAATTCAATTCTTGGCTTTCCCACTCTTGTCAATGGCAGATACAGTGCTAGTGATCTTTTTTCCCCACCTATTGTGGTTACAGTATTTCTTCTATAGAAATTCTCTGGAGGCCACAGACTAATTTTACTTAAGTCAGTAGATGGGAATTACACGRCATTGACTCCTGGGTTCTTGCTGTCTGGTTCAGATTATAACTATTGACCTAGAGGTGAAAGGCTCTATATCCTGTTACAAATTCCCTTAGTCATACAGTTCTTTTATAACAGGGCTTTAAACAGATGATACAGGATGCTAGTATTCAATAGCATCTGTACTAATAGCACTTACTCAGATTTATTGGCAAAGATGCCTTCCAGGTTTGGGGTTTTGAGCAACAAATAAATGTCTGGATCTAGCTGCGTACATCAAGTCCTGGCAATGTCTTGAAATCCTTGTTCACCCAAAACTTTTTGCTTAAGAAAAATATCCTAAGCGAGAGTTAAAGACTCTTGTTATAAAATTCTGACATTCTATTATTCACTGTAATATACAGAATACAGTGAAACTGCAGAAGTAATGAAGTACAGAGATTCCCCTATTATAGACTTTCATATTTTGAATGCTAGTATAGTTTTTTTCATTTATAATTGGGGCATGCCACGCTTTCTGCGTACTGCTATATTAAAAGCTACACATCTGCCTTTCAGCCTTCTTTTAAATGTATACATGTGYGCAGAGGAAAAATGAGATAAAATGGAGACACAGTTCAGGAGGGTAATCTTTTTCTCTGTTGAATGTAGATTCTGCACTTTCACCTGGCATTTTATTTGGGGGGGAGAGTTCACTTCTTTTTCTTACCATTACTAGTATGTAACAGATGCTGGGCTCTACCCAGTTTTTGGTCACCTCATACAGCACAGGAGAGGTTTTTAGGCATCTCAAAAACTGTTAAAATATTGTTCATTTCCTATATTTCCGTATAATCTGTGCATGATCTGGATCCATTGAAGACAGTGTAAGTACGGTCCTTGGATGTGGAAGAATTCTTTTCTTCCTTCAACTAATTTAATTCCTATAGTCTGTTTTTTTTTGTTTCTTTGTTTTCTTTTTCCTTCACTCTCACTTACTGTGAAATTAAAAATGATACAACATTGAAAAGTTTCTGTCAAATCAATGTCAGATAAGTGTTCAGCCCATATAGCCAAATTTTACTTGTGTAAACCACAGATCATCTTCTGTTATTCTGTTTTTTATTTTTTTGATATAAGTGTAGACACAGCAAATATTTTAGTAAGCACTATAAGATAGTGGTCAGCTTATGTTTAATATTTAATTTCATTTAAAAAAAGGGAAATATATTGTGAATATATATAAACACATCTAMATTTTTAAACTATTTTTGTGTGCCACAAAGTTTGGGGAGGGTGTTTGTATGTGTGTATACATATATGTGTGTGTGTGTGTATATATATAAAATAAGCAGAAACTATTTGTCAGTCATCTATGAACCAGTTATTTCATAGAATGTCACGTGTCTGTACTGTTATATTTTGTTGCTGTTTCTGTTTGTTCAGTGGAAAACTTATTATAGTTTGGAAATGCCCAAAAGAGAGGAGAAAACAAAAAACCAAAAATAGCTCTTGAAAAATTGCTGTTACTTAAAACCTGTAAACCTGTAAACAAATTCCTATTGAAGTATACMTTATGTTCATCTGCATGGACACATATGACAACCAAAAAAGAAATCACGCATTTAGTTTGAAGGCCATATCAGTATAAGACTACAAACAGGAAAATATAATATAATTTTCTTAGATATATATCTGAACTTGTTCTTACAAGATGTATTTRGCTACTTGCTTCTCTGATGCTACACATATAGAAATTCTACGCAGAAATGAAAAGACAAGGTAATTCTTGGTATCTCTTTACATATACATATACATATACACATAGACATGAACATACAAAACAAATATATGTCAGCTGCACAAATGTTGATTAATGAGGGGTTTATTTGGTATTTCAGCAAGAAAATTGCTTAAATGAAGAACAGGCAAGATTTGGGGAGAGGATGAATAGAAGAYACAGCATCAGAAGTGGTAAACCCCAAAATGTTAAGTAATAAGCAAATAGTAGAGTATATGTTAAAAGTATATGTTAAAAGAATTAGGGTTTCAGAAGAAGCCTAAATAAATGGAGCATAGGGTACAGTGAAGAAACTGAATCAGAGTTGCATTACTGATGAGTGAAAATGCATATAGAAAAAAGATATAGCTGTATACTTTAATGTGGAAAACTAGGGAAAAAGTATCTAGRCATAAGAGGGGAACACTTTTAAGATGTGTTTATCTGTCAGTTAATTCTAATGAACATGTATAGTGTTCTTTAGGCACAGAAATAAGAAATAGAATATTTTTATTTTTCCTCTTGTCCTTCTAAGCACCTTGCAGCTTGTGAGAAGAAGCTTCACAGTGTTTAAAAAGAACAGTTGAAAACCTCCTGGTTAGGAATGCGCGGCCAGAGTTCCCAGCGAGATATCTGTTGCCAAATGAGAAACAGCAAAGTAACATGAAGCTTTCCTAGGTTTCATTGTCATTAGCAGTGTTAACTGGAAAGCAGAGCAGCCTGGAAGAAAACAGGCAGATTAAATATAACTGAGTCTGCCACATTTCCATCTGCTTTTATGTATCCAAAACACAAAAGAGCCACCTGCTAATCAGAAGTGACACATTGCGTTTCTGAATGCAATTAGTCTTTTTTAGTTAGCCATCTTAATTGGTTTGGAAATCTTTAAACATACAGAAAAACAACAGAAGATCAAAAGATATCAATCCTACAAATAAAAGTAGTAAAAATGTGATGAGTAATCACATGAGTTCAGGACAAAATTATGAAAATTGTAGCATAAACAAGATTGTGATTAAAAAAAAATTACAACTAATCCTCCCCTCATCTAAGCTAAACATTTGATAAAAATGAAAGGAGAAGAAAAACAGTAAAAATGATCTCTCCCCTGTGCATTACTACCCTCTCCTCCTTCAAAAATCACACAATATAAACACAGGCTACGACAACGCAAACAAAACAAGCTCAGTTCACTGTATTTGTGTGTGTGCTACTTAATTGCACTAACTTTGTCCAGGCTTCAGCTGGTTCTCTTTACTTTCTGTTGGGCTTTGTACTTATCTTCTTCAGTTACTTTTCTATCAGAATATTGCATAACTGGTTGTTTACATACCAAAAGAAGCAAGCACTGCCATAGGCAGCAATGAGAACTGAATTTCTGCATTTTCTCAAGGTGTTTGTTGATTTTGTTGCTGTTTTTGTTGATACAATGGTAAGTAAAATGCATCCGTGGGGCCTGTACAAAAAATAAATGTTGTGTTTCTGTGAAAGCCTTCTGTGAAACTGTGAGTACAACACACAGATACTTCACAGCCTGCCTTTAGAAGCACAGCTGTTCATTCATCTAATCCACACTTCCTGATCTTGCCTATGAGGATGTTATGGGAGACAGTTTCAAAAGTTTTCCTCAAGTCAAGGTAGGCAGTATCCACTTCCATCCCCTCATCTATCCAGCTAGTCATTCCATCATAGGAAGCTATCACACTGGTTAATCATGTTTTTCCCCTTGGTGATTCCATGCTTACTGCCCCTGATCACAATATTCCTGTCCTCCACATAGTTATAGACGATGTCAACTATGAGCTGCTCCATCACCTGGAGTGGAGGTGAGGCTCTCTGCCCTTAGATGCCTGGAGTCTCCTTCTGGCCCTTTTTGAAGACTAGTGTGACATTGACTTTCTTCCAGTCCTCAGGCATCTCTCCTGTTTTCCACAGCCTTTCATAGATGATACGTGACCATTTGTTTATCAGCACTGGTTTTACATGGCTTCTCCTAATCAGTTTTCAATTGGAAGCAGTTCTGTTTTGGTTTTAATTAGTGGGAAGCCTTGCCTTTGGGGGCAAAATCCATGTCCAAGTAATGTTAGTGAAGTCCCTGGACAAGACCTAGTTTAGCCTAGCACAGTTGAAGTGGTTTGGCTGCTGTGACATGGTTGCAATTTGGCAATGACTTTATGTGGTTGCAGTGGGCAGCCATTGGGTTCCTCCAGCCAGGTGGACCAAAAGCACATGGAGGTCTCTGCAGACCTCAGCACCTCTCCTGACAGTTCCTGAGCCACCTACTGTCCATGCTGCAGGGTGCCCTGGAGCCTGTAGGCACTTCTCATCCTGCTGACTCGTTGCCCAAGGTATGCAGGAGGACAGGACAGCCCTCCTTTGGTGGGATTTCCGTGCAGGTTTTGGCTACATCAAATGAAGTGTTTGCTGTGTGTATTTCATTTCCTAAGGAAATCCTACTGCAAGCAGCAGAGCACTATGATTCTGCAGCTTGGTTTGCTGCATGTGTGTGCCCGTAGTTGAGCTCAAGATGTGTGCGTTTCTGTGCTGCTTCCCACTTGCAATACTTTCATATGCAATCTAGTTTTCTTGTGAGAGCAAGGAAATAGTCTACAAGACACACCTGCAGTGCCAGGGAGATATAGGAAGATTGGCTTTTGTTCTTTCACATGAAACAGACTTCTGGGATAAAGATGAGGAACAGTGAGTTTTAATTAAAAATCCTTTCAGCTTATCTTCTCACTCAAGGGAATGTGATTGTTCAACCATTAAAAGCGACTGGAGCATTGCAGTCCTTTTTATGGGAGTAAAAATAGGTCCTAATAGAGTGGGAATTACTGCAGGCAGTCCCAAAAATATTCCAAGATGCTCCACATGTTTTACATGCTGTGTATGTAGGACAAATTCTCCTTGTTGGGATGGACTGGGTGCTGAGGTGTGGGATATGCAGACATAGCTCACCCATGGCAAAATGGCCTTGATAAAAGGTAGGGAACACACTGGAGAGCAAGTGACAAATGGGTACGCTCAACGCCCGAAACACACCATGTTAAAGAGGAAAATGACTACAGAGAAACTGTAGTTACATATTAACACTATGTAAGCACCTAAGCTTGTGGTTTATTTGCTGTACTGCTGATATTGATCCTGAATGTATAGGTCACTGATCGCCAGTTATTTATATGCTGCTAATAAATCAATAGACTATATGGATCCTGATATGTCTAAAAAATGTGAATTGAGATGCTATGTGACTTATCCCTGAGACGCTAATGAATAGCCAGATGAGACAGTAGAAAATGAAAAGACTGTGCTGCAGAAAACATTTTTTGAGTGTATGTTGCTCAGTGATATTATAGTCCCTCTATGTGTTTTTGTCTTAAATAATATATGGGGTATACCACTATTGCTGAGTTTTTTGCTTGATTGTTATTAGAAATAGCGCAATTCTAAATGCACTTTACAGGTGCATGTTTTCTCTGTTTAATATTTATTATATAATTAAAAAAGTAGAAAAATAAAAAAGCACAGCAGTATGTTCTTCAGTTACTTTAAAAAAAAAAAAGAAAAAATAGCAAAGCAGGTGTTTGAAAAATCCTGTCATATAAGATTTCCACTTTCTTTGGAAAGCAAGAACACTGATGTGAATCCACAATTGTCGGTTTCCTCATGAAACAGTAACACTGACCTTCCTCTAATCCTTTTGACCTACTATTGTAAGGTTACCTATAAACAGAAATAGAAACCACATGCTGTCAGTCAGGGCAACCTTAATTTCTCATCAGAAGTAAAATAAATCTATATCCTCCATGAAAAAGGTCATAATTTCTCTCCTTTCTTGCAGCTGAGAAGAAGCACAATGGGAAAGGACACTAAAAAATCACAGGTGGGTAAAAGCTCTGGCAGCACCTTTTAGAGCTGAAAAATATCTATCCAAAAATAAGGAAGTATGCTAAGTATTTGTATATATATATAAAAACATATTTATATGTACATATATATAAATACAAGTGTGTGTGTATGTGTATACATATGTATAAAAATGTCTGTGAGACTTTCTACACATCGTTTCTTAATCCCTTACAAATGCACAATTTTCCCAGTAGGTAATTCCCAAATAAATTGATGATAAAACACTGAGCAAGCACTGATAACTTTTTCTGGTGTTTTTCTACCTGTTACCCAGTGTGCAGGTTGGGTTGCCAGGAGCAGTTTGCAGAAAGGCATGTTAGTGTTTGGGCTTGGAGGAGCAGTGCCTTTTTTGTGTGGGCCAGAGGACCCAGCTGATCTCTGGATTATCCCTTTCTAGCACATGACGGTTCACAGGGTGGGGGGTCAATATGTGTGAACTGGACTCCTTTGAAAGGAAAACAAACTGTCCTAGGAGGAGAGGAGAATATAGTACTCCCTTAAATTTTTTGCTGCTCTGATTTATGTGCGTGGTGGAGATATTCAATTCAGGGGTGCAAACTAAGTGTAGGCCATCACAAATACCCCAAACTTCTGTGGTGAACCTCAGATCCAGGTGCTTCCACAAAACAAACATATCTTTTTTATGTTGAGAATCTTGCTAGTGTAGGTAGAGCCCAAAATAAACAATCATTTGTAGAACTGCATATGTTCATAAGACTTTCTACATATATGTTTAAACATCAACATTAAAGTGGGAATGATTAAATAGAGAAACAATTTTTAGGGTAGGTTTCCTTGTCTCAGATGTCTTGAAAGATCCTAAGCAGAAGGCAATTTTCCTTGCATAAAAGAATGGGTAAACATCTGTTGGGATTGGGTTAGGTAATAATGATTTTGCTATCGGGTAGGGGGCTGCATAAATAACCCTTATTGAGCCTTTAAGACTCTTTTGTATAGTTCCATTCCTCCTTGTTACTGATTCATAGTAAGATATTATCTGAAACGCTACATTCACAATATTGAGTAGTTCAAATGACAGATTGCCCTCCCAAATATCAAGCAATTTGTGTGATGGATTGTCAACACAATTAGAAGCTTAGAGTCAATGGCTGTAAGGGTCAAAATACAACTGACAGTTCACCCACAGTCCCGAACATCACCAAGATGGCAAGAAACCTTTTGTTTTCCCCCAGAGTTCTCCATTTGTAGTAAACATATATTCCAAGATACTTAAATACTCCCTGGTATCACAATGTTTGAAGACTTAAAAAAAAATAAAGCAATGAAACTAGGACTTACTAAGATTTTTCAGAGGTACTTGGAGGGCTGTGGGTATTTGAGGATCAACCTTATTTTTCAAGTGATAGAAAATGACAACTGACTAAAACTCCCATTACTTATAGGATGTATAGTTTTGGTTTTGAGGCGAAGGTGCATGAGATGCATCTCAGCTCTGAGAGGAGATTTTTCACAGAACAAAAGTAAACCCCATTAATTCTGTATAAAGAAGCCCCCACCATGTCATACCATGTTTGTATGTCAGATGCTCAAACCTCAGAGGAAAAATCTAGGTGCAAGCTCATACCCTTGCTGCCTCAGAGGAAAAATCTAGGTGCAAGCTCATACCCTTGCTGGTAATACTAGAAACTTGAGATTTGTCTCCCATACCTCAAGCATACTACTCATGCAGCGCTTCAGTCTTCTGTCAGCTGGGGCTTTCCCACTCTATCTGCTGGAGCTCCTGCACTTCATACAACTAATTCACTTCATCAGAGGCTTAATCTGTATCCCATTCACCTGAYAGGTAAAAAGCTAGATTCAAAGCCTTTCTCCAAAGAGTATTTATTTGTTTGTTTATAGAAGGTGAAAKGCTCTCATTAAGCCTTTCACTAGCACTACTAAGCAATGACCTAGTGAAAATGTGCTAGGAGATCTTGGTTTGTGCATTCCCAGAAGTAACCTTTTGCATAGACAAATTCTGAAGGGAAAGTATGAATCTCAAACAGCTGTGGCTGTTTGAATTGAAATTGTAATGACAACACTTGCATTATATTCCTTTCCTGGTAGCACTTTAAGTTGTCAAATTCCATCAGTTTGGGGGACAAATCTCTACCATGGTTGTTCTACTTGCAGCATGCCTTATACTTGTCCACTTAAATCAGGAATCAGAAGGACCCTGCAGTGCACACGAGTACCTTGAGATAACAATTATTCCAGTGTGGAATTTTGTGTACAATAATTAAATACTCAGGTATAAGTAAATATGTTTCACCCAGAGATAACACACTCCTTGGAAGCATCATGAGCCGGCAGGTGAAACAAGTGCCTCCAATGATCTGGGAAATGCATTATCTCACCATAGTACAAGCTTGTAGTTGTAGTTGCATTGTGTTTGTGCTGTGTAAAGCATGTTTTAAACCTGTTCAGTATCATGCATGATGTAATAATGGCTGTGAAGRAATATTACGTGTGAGTCATGCATGCATGAAGTATTATTTTATTACTGATATCTAAGACTAGCAAAAGTTACCTTGAGAGAGACTTTTTAATCAGCATCCYGTAGCTCAAACAAAGCATCTATAATGAGGCAGAGAGAATACCAATATGTAATCACCTAAAATGTAATGTCCACGACCGTTGTGTATTCACTTTTTCTTATAGATATCTTATACCTTTTTTATAAAGGTATGCAGAAATCTATGTGCTTGCATGCACTTGTCTTATCCATGGAAGAACAAAGTGATTTTTTCATTTTTTTCTTAACTTGCTATTAGTTTCTGGTTTTCTCCACTGCCCAATGCTGCCTCTCGCTCCTTCTTGCAGCTCTGCACTGTAACACAACCTCAGATSGGAGAGAAGGTCTATCTTTAATCTGAGCTGCTCAGGAAATCAAAAGAAGTGGTTTAAAACAAGAGTAGTGACTAATTCCCCTAGGACATCGCTTTCCTGTTCCATTTGATATAACGAACAGGATAATCAAAGCAAGGTTAAACCCCTCCCCGCCTCATAACTTTTCTCCTATGGTTTTCGTGATGTCACTTCACAAAGTATTAGAATAATGGAATGCACATGTGCCAATGATCTGAAAAATAAGCTCATTTCTTACCTTACTTCTAAGGATTTAAATATAGTTGCTCTAGCAAGGTATGTTTCTTTGGGATCATCAGCCTTGTAGTTAGATGTGCTAAATTGTATTACAGCAGCAGCTGTGTGTTTCTTTATGCTTTAGCATCTTTCAGGCTTTACCAAAGCTGGTTAGAGTGCCTGTGTAAGCATTATATTTCAGCAGTTAGTGGGATGTTATTTTTGAAGTTCAGATCCAATAATGAAGCAAAATATGATTAATACTGAGGGAGAAGAACATTAGAATACTGTGGAAAGATCCACCACATTTGGTCAGGCTTTAGCAACAAGCAGACTCATTGTAGTTGCTCTTTTCTTTTAAAAATAGGGTGCTGACTGGTCTGTGCTGGTTCCTTGACTGAGGAGGGCCCAAAATACTGATTACTCATGTGGTGGCCTCATGCAATGTAAGTCAGTTATGGTGAGGCCGGTCACCCCAGAAGCTGCCCAGCTGCAATGGGTCTACCTGGCTATGTATATGTATGAGTTCAGGAGAGGCCTTGGGGTGGCCAGAGGGGCTTGGCCCCACAGGTGCTGTGGTTGGAGATGCCTGTGAGCCATCTCATGGTGCTTTTACTATGCTGTCCCAGCAGAAGCATCTCAGGGTCTGACTGGACCTGATGCAGTAACCCAAAATTCCCCTGCCAGCACTCATTGCAGCTGTATGTCATGAAAGCATGGTAGTTCCTTTAATGTGAAGTGATATGTCCTTTACTGGCCATACCTGCCGTGTAAGTGAGATGTGCTATTCTAATGCGTTCTAGACACATGGGGTTTTTTGTTTGTTTGTTTCCTTGTTCTTTTTCCCTCTCTTTTTCTCTTACAATTAGGTTAAGGTGACAGTGCCGGATCTCAGCTAATTCGGTGCTGGCTTTCTTTGCACTTTGGTTGAATCCACATGGGATGGGGATATTCAGCTCTGCATTACTGCTATTTCTCACTTTAATGACCCTGGTAAATCTTTAATGATTGCCATCACTGTCAGAAGGGCACAAAGGGCCCTCATCTGTCTTGGTGCAACCTAAGAAAAATATGCTCACAGATGTCAATTAAAATAATGGCATTGGTGGTAGGTCACTTGTGTTTTTATTGTTACCCCCCTCCTCTTGCAAAAAAAGCAACGTGAAAATCCCACTCATAATCATTGTGTTCAATAAGAAAAGTAAATGTAGATGTCCTAGGTTTTGTTTTGATGAAGCARGGCGACACACTCCAGATAAGATGAATTGGGACAGACACTTCGTTAGAAACGGGCCTAATCATTTGAGTTTGTCTGAGTACCTGAAGTCTAAGCTGTTATTTTGAAATAAAGTATTTTAAAGCATGACTTGTTCATCTATAATACTTATTTGAAAGTCTATGTTASAGAAATTCATTTAGCATTAGAACCAAGGCATTTTTCCACCATTTAAGCATTGTTTCATCATGAGTGATTCCTCTATCACAGTATAGTCTTTAAGACATAATTCCATCAAATTATGAGGTGTGTTGGCAGTCTGCTGAGCTGGGAAGTGAATATACAGGTCTCCTGCTTTTGTTAATAGCAGTTGCATGCCTAATTCACTGAGCAGCATGGAGAAAATGTAGCCCCGTGGGTCAATGTCGATGGATTCAATGAGATGTTCACCCTCTAAAAATGTCATTAGTGGGAGTAATGGCTGGCTGCAGACCTTAGGGCTCACTACAGCTGCAGCAAGCTGGCTCTCTGGGAGAGCAAAGGTCTCACACAGAGGGACTCTGAGCTCATTTGGGGAAATTTCCATAACTCAGCACTGCTCGGCCATTTGGGGTCTTGAGAAGTCTTCAGTCTTTTGAGGAGATCAAGACCGTCAAGATAAATTAGGAAAAAGTGTCCGTAGCCCAAACAGCCCCCGTGGCTACATGGCCAGTAAAATAAGATTGGATGAGAATCCACATTTTTGTGCTGTGCTTCGAATTTTTGGTGTTTTTACTATACCTAGCGATTAATGTTTTAATCCATACATCAACTGCAGCATGATGTTGGGAGAATGTGAATGACCAAAGCAAGCATTGGGTAAAACTGAATTTTATCAAAAGAGAAAGGTTGATAACATTAATATTGGAAACTCTAAGTCATTATTTTATCTATAAAGCATATACCACTAGCATATTTTAATCACATTTCTGTGTTCACCTAACTTTGTTGTGTCTTTTGATTTTGTTATTTTTTTCTGTAGTTATTTTCCACTTCCAAGTCATCTGATCTATGTTCTTCTTTAGACCTCTATCTCCTCGTATAGATTACTAGAAAGGAGTTCAATTACTATTTTGTCTCTGATGTAGATGTTTCTTTAGTGAAGATTATACAAAGACATGTCTTTTCTCAAGCTCCATTTCAAACAGAGCTTCAAATGCAAAATTAGAAAAAAGAAAAAAAAATCCTTAATCAGAGACATGATTGATTTCAGCTTCTCTCAATATGGGGTTGATAGAATCATGTCAACAGAGAATACTCACACTGTTCAGATTGCATATGTCTTAAAAATATCAGACTTTTCAAAGATGTAGTGTATTATTAAGTTCTAATTTTAGGATAGAATACTTCTGTTAAATATGCATACTTTTTGCAGGATATCCCCTCTGAATTATTTTTCTTTGAAAATAAGCATATCATAGAACCATACAACCCAATAATTAGAATATTACTATAGGAATATATTGTCTTACATATTTCTAATGTAAACTGCACAGTTGATCCTTAGTTAAAATTGCATTCAGATTTTCACTTCAAATATTTTAAACTTCTTTGTCAGATATGAATTATAGAAAAACTATTGACCCTATACTTAGAGCACTTACTTTGATTGCTGAATGGTTTCTGTGAGAATTTATGAGTAAAGATATTAATTAGTTTGGGTTATACATTTCATTAGATATAATTTTCTGCCAAAATAATTCTTGAAATTTGAAAGATGAACATTAATCTACTTGGAGTTTATTCCAAAGTCAGATTTTGGAATAAATACAGATTCCAAATACAGATTTTTYTTCTTTCTTTGTGCTTATATTTTTATTTAAGGACATCATTATTTACATCCATCTCCATTTTATATTGTAATATTTTCTTTACATTTCTTTTTCTTCAAACATCTCTGAGATAACATTCAATTTATATAACATTGCATTTTAAGAAAGAGAAAGATGCACAACTGAACTTTCTTCCTTAATCTATAGAGAGTCGGAATATTCATACATCTATATATAGTATATATATATACACACACACTATAAATATATATAAAAACATACATAATATATATAAAATATTTGGCCATCAAGAGGCTAAACATATCCATCCAGTGTAGTACTGCTTAACTTGAAGTACTGTATCCTAGCTTGATTTTTGTGTCATCTGGGCTTTGTGTTTGAAGTTAAGCAAAGTACTGAGTTTTCTAAAGGATCTGAAGCCATCCTGCGTATCTTATAAGGTGAAATGAATAATTTTGCTGCTAACATTGTTTCATACAAATTAAAGCTTTATAGGGTCAGGTGGAAGTACAACTAAGCGTTTTCAGCCTTCAAGAGGCAGGTGATGGTGCAGAATAAATTACACCTACATTTTATGGGAACAGAAACTTGCAGGTTTCCTGGAAATTTTACTTTTCTTCAAAATATCCAATCCAAATCAAAATGAAACACTGAATATGCCATATGGTTGGTGGGTATGGAGGAGARTGTGGTTTGAAATAAAATAGTGTAAGGCTGAAACAAAGTGGCGCTTCAAGGCTGAAGGGTAAAGCCTAGAGTTGCAGCTCCCTGGGTTGCCAGAAAAATTTCTGGGAGCCTTGGGAAAGGACCTCCATTCCCAGCCTTTCTCCCCACCTGTCATTTTTTTTCACACTTCTACTACAATGTAGATTTGYGTGGGTGTTTTATTTGTGTGATTAACAAGTCTGAGTATTCACAGAAGCRTTTGAGGCCATATATGTGAATTTTCAACTTCCTAAGACAAAGTGTTTGTTTTTTCATAGGTTTTGTTATAAGGAGGTGAGGGCACGTGGTAAGCTATTCACAGTTGTGCATAAGAAATTGAAGAGAAGAGAGGTTCTGTAGTACTTGACAGACAAGTTTACAAATGGTACATAAAGGATAATTTACTAAAAAAGATCAAAGAAGTTGAGACAATTGATAGATTTGTGCGTGCATTTTAGCAAATGTTGGCGCCTGTTCTGACTAATTTATTATCCTTTGACAGCCATCAAAACTTCTTGATTTCAGAAGTTTCTTGAATATATGTTTCTCAAAAGCAAAGGTAAGTATTCATGCATGGGCAGACCAGTCCCTTAACCATGTAGCCTTCTTTTAGGAAACACATTGTGTTAGATTTCATAGTAGATTTTGGAATATGTATTTCTTATTTTCAGTCTGCATCCCTATATATAGTATTCCTTCTGCAGAACGTGTGGGTTAGACATTAATAAGAACATTTCACTATCATTTGTTTATGTCTTTCTAAAATTGATTTTGAGCTGAAAGTGTGAAAGGCATCAGATTACTGGTACTTGACGCTGTAATTCAGCCACACATTAAATCAAAACTTCCACCAGCAGAAGCAGTCATACTGTTGCTTCCTCCTCTGCTGCAACAGAAATATTTATGACACTGAGCAGTAATTTTCCCAACCTTGCTGTTGTCTATCTATCAAATACCCAACTCTAGAGCCTYCAAACAAAAACCTGTTGATAAGAAATTATTATTTTTTTCTTTCAAGTGTTGTTTAGTGTGAGCTTCAATAAGAGTAGCTCTGCTGTTATACCTTGCCACATGGAGACTCTGAGTATGGAGTATGATTTCAGATTGATGTATTTGAAGAGACAATGGTAAAAATTCCTTATATGCACCAGATAGTGTATTTATTGCAAGTGTTCATGATGAAGCTTAAATTGTATGAATAATTCTCCAAAATAAATAAGAATTCTTAACAATTAGGTTTTAAAGGGTTTTCACACTGAGGGAACTAGTAAAGGGTTGTTTTCCACAGCATATTCCGCTTCCACATATGGCCTACAAAATTTTAGCCAGCTAATTTTAGCCTTGCTCTTGCAGATGCCTTTGTTGCTTGTACATTGGTGCTTGTACACTGGTATGACCAAGTGATACCAAGTGATATGCTTGGCATCAGCAAGTGTATGTCTATTCCTTTCTAGATAGTGTTGGAGACCTTAAACTGGCAGTGTGAAGGGTGATTTGCACTTGGGGTATGCAAGGGTGCATAGAGCAGATGCTGTGTCCATCCTGTATTAAAGTTCTACTCTGTATTTTTCTGTATTTTTGAGGGAACTGCATTGACCCAGTAGATTCTTTGTGGTCTTAAAATATGATCTTAGAGGAGACATTTGTTACATCTGCCATTTTGTTAATTATAGGTACCTGAATTCATCTTGTATCTTGTATTATCTCAAAAGGTTATTATCTATGTTTATGTGKKTTTTTTTGTGKTTTTTTTTTCCTTCCTTTTCCTCCTCGTTTTGTCTCATTGAATCTGGAATTGGAGATTTGCTTATTGTTTGATCCTGATGAATAAGTAAGAAGCTTTTTCTTCCCTTATCACCTTACCAGAAACCTAGAACAAATGAGGTTAGAGTTGAGGTGTGTGTTTTGTATGTAAGTAATAGTGATATTCAGGTTCTCTCAGACTATGGGGTCATGCAGGATCATGAAATTTTGCAAAATGATCTAATAGTTTATCAAGTTATGTCCTTTACGTTGCTATGTAGTTGCTTTTATTTTTTGTGATGGCACCAGATTCTCCTTTTTCCCACATGAGTAGATGAAGACCCAAAAACCCCTAARCTAAACTTGTATTGTGGAGTTTGTATCTCTGCTGGAGAGATTCAAGCCAAAAAAATTCATCTTGACTTAGTGATCATTAGCAATGGTTGCACAATCAAAATCCAAAATTAAATTCTGTGTCTTTTAAGGTCATCAGAAACCTGTGAGAGACAATGAATGATGCATTTGCAGGATCAATTAAAACTTGTGTTAAAACAATAACCTAAAATCTGCAAGTTTTAACAGATAGAAATGGGAGCAAATTGTTCTCTCAATTTTTAATCACCTTTTTTTATTTAACTATTTATGTGAGATGCTTGCATGTATGAAACACAGCTACTTCAAGATCAAAGTAATTCATGACATAAATGCAATTTGAACTGTAGATAATAATAGTTATGCTCACTTACACTAGAGGTGTTTTTGGCCTAGGGTCTTTGTAATCATTGTATAGACAAGGCTGGAAAGAAGAGTGAAATTACCCTAATTGCTTTCTTTATTGTTTGATTTTCTGGCTTCTAAATCAGGAAATATGTCAAGTCTTTCACCYTTTCCCCTGATCTTCTCAGTGGCTCTTTCTGTATTTTATAATGTAGAATTATTATAGCTAATATTATTAAAACAAGAAGCACTTTTCAGCATCTCACCTTTAAGACAGCTTTGGGAATATTCCCTTTTGATCTTCACTCTTTTTTTTTTAAACCTTATATAAACTTGATTTTACACTCCATCTGATATTGGCAATCTGCCATGTCCTTCTGTGTTCTCATTTATTTGTCTTTTTGTTTCACTGCTATCTTCTGCTGCCTTTTCGCATAAAATTAACAAGCTCTTGCTTACACCACAGCTGAGTTTGATCCACTGACTGATCCGAATATACTATTTGTGTCTGCATGTGTTTTGTGTCCAGAAGGAGTTTTGCTTTAACTTTATAATTACCATTACAGATGGATGGGAAATGAAATTGCTTTTTCTAGGGGGGAAAAAAAAAAAAAAACCAAGGAAATTGTTTTCTTCAAAATACTTCCAATTTTTGAAAAAGAAAATATCAAAAATAAAATCTTTGCAGAAGTTTTCTTGTTTCCTTTGTAAAGGACTGTAAGTAACTTTTTTTTWAAAAAAAATGTTCTAACCACTTTTTTAGGACTTTGATATAGAGCTTTTTTATTATTTTTAATTATAGAACTGCATGAATGTAAAAGGACAATTTTTTAAGAGCTAATGTATCTTGTTTGTGTATGTATTTATATGGTATTCCAAAGAGAACCAAAGCAAAGGAGTCAATATTACATTATTTACTAGCACAAAATATAGGAGKAATGTAGTATATGTTGCCTATTACAGACTGATTTTTGTTCCCTGGGTAAGTGGATCATAAAAATAGCCCTGAAGAAGGATAGTACAAGTTCCCTTTATTTTTTAAATTTTGGGAAGTGATTCTTTTATCTAAATATTTAAAATAGTTATCTTTTAATGCTATCTAAAACATTCCTGAAGTACAATGGTCTTGTAATTGAAAAGYGCTTTGCAAATTAAATTGTAGTTCTGTTTGGTATAGTCACTTCATGTTCTAGTACTCATTTCTAGAAATTTGGGAACTAAGACCAAAGTTCATAAAATAGCAGATGAATTGGGAGGGATATATTATCAATATATCTGGTGCTCTGTGAAYAATCTCGTCTTTCCATAGTTCATCTTTTCACTGTGAGAAATGGACCCTGTTACGTATTCTTACATTGTATGCCCTCAAATCTAATGCATTTTTTGAAAACACTGGCTTTCAAAATCAACTGTGCAATTYGAAACAAAAGAGAGTTTTGGTGGTCCTGCTGCATTCAGTAGTGTATCTGAAATCACAGAAATTACACAGTGATCTGCCTGAGAGAMTATCCCCTGTGGCACAGAGTACAGCTGCACGCTGGCCCAATGTTAAGGCTGCCCTCCGCCTTAGCAGGAGAGGTGGAGAAGGTCTCGGCTCCACATTGCACATAAACACATTGCTGCTGTTCATACAAGATAAAATAGTAATAATGCTATTCAAGCTTCATTTCAGCACGCCCACTTTCTGCAAGAGATAATACAGTGTATTATTTCTTCATCTGAAAAAAATAAATCAAGAAAATGTTCTTTGGACAGTTTTGCTGAGTCATCTAGTCGTAAGGGCATTATGGCAAACTCGTATGTCTTCTGGAAAGAGAAATCTGAGGAGAAAAGCATTCCATTTTAGCTTCATTGGCCCCTGGTGGAAGGGAACTTTGACGATGACCATGAGCCTAGACAGAGTACAGATACAATATAAGGAAAAAAAGGACTGCCTTGAACATACTTCCCTTCCTGCCTCTGATCCATGCATATATTGCGGCATCAGGCACTTCAATATATGTATTGCACAAACTGTTGCAGACAAGTTGACAGTGCAGCCTTACTGGTGCTATTTACCAAAACTAATGTTTGTCATTCACTTGTTTGCTTTCCAGAAAATTAAGTGCTTGTGAGAGTCATAACATTACCAAACCTGGCATTGCTAGCCTTGGGTGATGTTTTGGCTCTTTCTGAGTCTTTGCTATGCTCAAAAAGCTGTACAAATGTCCATCAGCTCTCAAAGCATCGGTGTGAGAAAGTGTAGGGAGGATTTTCTGGCCGTTTTCACTGTTGAGGCAGTTGAAACAGAGGTCTTGCTGAAGGTCATATGTCCACTATGTGACAGAGATGCAACCATTACTCTTGAAAGCTTGGGATCACACYTGGCTCTTAAATTTATTTACTTCCCCCCACTCCCATTCCAAAATGCATCTTTTTGGAAGGGGTAAATATTTAGCAAAGGTAACAGTGGTTGAGATATCTTTATATGTTAGTGTTAGTGTAATTACYGGAGAATCTACTACTCGTTCTTTAATACTGCTTCATATTATCCTGCTGCTTACACTTTTCCAGAAATTGGATTTAATATTGATTGATTTAATATTATATATTTGGACATTGTTGAACTATTTGGTGCTTACAAAATTGTGTGTTAAATCAATATCCTAAAACAACATAGGTTCCATCATATTGACTATTCCAAGAAAATCCCACAATAATTTCTGAAATTCTGTTGTGGAGCTTGAGAGCTCCATGTACTGCCCCASTTTTCCTTCAGATACCCTGTGTGACTTTGGGGAGTCCGTTTACTTTCTTCTGGTCTTGTTTCCACATCTACTAAATGGGGCAATAATGGCCCTCTTCCTGTCAGGACCCAGCTGAGGCTGTCAAGTGCTATGATCAGTGAATCATTTGATAAATTCATTCAAGGAAAACAAATACAGGAAGGAAAGACTTGTTGCACAGGAATTAAGTCCAGTCAATTTCTGGATCTGCTTTATTTTTTTTTCTTTCATATCATCCTCTGGAAAATTATCTAGACCTAGCTCTAGATTATCTACCTGGCCTTGGGTGTTTTGGCGTTCACACTTCCTGCTACTGATGTGTGACTATTTAATATTTTCATAGTTCTGAAGTAAATACTAACATCTTTTGTGTGATTGAGATCAGTAAAGTCTATTTTGGCTGTTCAGCAAAAAAAAAGGTAAAGAGATGTGCCAAATTATTCAAAAATAATTAGAACAGATGGCAAAGGATGGCATCTCTAGCCTTCTAGAAAGAAACACCCAATATTCTGACTGCATTTTTACAGATTAAATGATGACTGAAACAAGTGCAGTAAGGCATTTTTTATAAAACTTTTACTGACAGCTTTTGWTTCCCACAGAGAGAATTTTGGTTTAGCTGGATGAATAGACGCACTGTAATGTAGCTTCAAGACATATTTCACAAACAAAATAAGGTAACATACATGRTGGCATCTGCGTTTTTATTTTTAATTTGCTCTTGTTTGCATGACTAAGAATGAGATAATATATCTCATTCAGTGGACTTGTGCTTATTACAGGTTCTTTTTCACTGAAATTATTTTTAGTTCTATCTGCTCAAAACCTCATGGAAATATCTGGCCAGGTGAGTTAGCTTGTAGTGAGAAGGCTTGTGAGGAGGTGATTTGCACCTTGCAGTCTTCAGTCCCTTTTAGTTTCTCAGATCTTCCCTACCTCCTATTGTTAAATAGAAGTGGATCAGCACCTGCAAAGATGCCGTCCGTGAACGCAAGTCCAGAATTTACCTCTTAAAACACAATTAAGAGGGCACTTTAATTTTAGCAGACCTAAGAGTTTAAAGCCACAAAGTAGGAAATGGAGGGAAGAAAAAACAGTTCTTTCATTTTGTCATTTCAGTGGTTTTAAATCGCACCTTAGTAACATTTTCTGGCTTAGGTGGTAAAAGTAGAAAGCGGGGGTCACTCAGGTGTGGGTGAATGGTGGGAAGTGAGAAGATGAGATTTTCACTTCATCGCTGTCTCCCAGGAGCTGCAGTATTAAGGAAAATAGCAAACACAAGCTGCACCACAAAGAAAAAATTGTTGGAGGTGTCAGCAATAGGCAAATTCCACAGGTTCCAGTACATTTTCAATCAGGCAGTTACTGCAGAAGAAAGCTGTTTTATCTCTAGAATAGATGGAAGTGAAAAGATAAAATCTGCTTATGGTTGAAGTCAGCTTGAAGAGCTGAGTAAATCGGGCCATTAGCAGCTTTTACACCCTGGAGATAGATTTGAGTCAGCAGGTCCTGGAGCACTCTCTCAAAGAAAAGAAGAGAAGCAAGCTTGGAATTGGGCAGTTCAAGAGCTGACAGAGATGAGAGCCTCCTTTCCTGCTATGTGCTAAATCCAGGACCTGCTTATGTTTTAAAGGTTGTCTGTAGGAAGCCCTGAGGCCACAGGCGGAGACAACATTTACTTTTCAAGATGGATCTCGTGCTGGGAGCCCAGGAAGTGAGGATTACAGCATCTTTCCTGGAAGGAGGGGGTCGCAGGAGCCCTAATGCCTAAGGACAAACCAAACTTGTGAGTTTAGTAATCGCTCACAGAATTTATCTTTCTTGCAGCGAATGGATAACATGCCAGAATGGGCCAAGGGCTTGGGTGGATATGAACAGGCCTACACTCAGACCTTTAGGGATGAAAAAGGAGGCAAATTTAAGTTGTAAATGAGATGATAGGAGACATGAATTTAACCATATTGACCAGCTTCTAGCTCCTTGGATGGTATGTTGTATTGTATTTACTTCTTTAGTAAAACAGAGTGTTATTAAATGTGTTGTCCCTTGAGAAACACCACCGAAAAATGACAGGTCATCAAAATGGATGTTGCTGCAGGAGTGTGTTACCTTGGATGATATTTTCAGCAGGGAAATTTAGGCCTGAAATAGAACATGCAATGAAATGAGAACAAGGGAGAGCTAAATCTGTCACCTGAGATAGCAAATCAAGGCCCTGCTTTGAACTGAACAAGCAACCTAGGAAGTGCATAGTGTAGACAGCACTCTATACAGCAGCCAGCTGAGGGGATGATTGCTGGCAAAAAATGGAGCAATGAAGCGAGCTGACAAGGCAGCGAGCACGTGTTTTCCAGCTATGTCCAGAGGCAATAAAGCAAAGTAAAACTGTGTTCCAGTTTTCCTTTGATTCAGGCACAGCAGGAGAGACAACCCAGATCTTCCACACCACAGGTGGGTGCTTTATCACTGGAAAGTCAAAAGCTGCTGTGTTGTTAGTTGGTACAGAATGGCCACTGAATCAAATGTTTAAACTTTGAAGGTTTCCAAAACTGTTTTTCTGTGTGTGCTTTTCTTGATAATCTGCAAGAAGTGGAGACAGAAATGAATTCCTTCAAGTGTTTTATTTCACTTACTCATCAACTTATAAACATGCCAAAGATACAGGAATCGACTCTAGATGGTCATCTCTGATCTTCAGTATACTCCCAGTGTTTGAAGTTTGAATGCTCCAATTCATTGCTCCTGCCTGGAAGAAGCTGGAGAGGAACCTGCCTTGAGAGTTTGCATCAATAAGAATCCTTGTGTTATGTTTTCTTCTCCAGTTGGTAAAGAACCCTTGGTGAAAGCTCAGTGAGGTCCAGAGTTAGGTGCTGTTTTGGGCTGGGARGCACTAGTATTCGAAGAAACCTTAGTAAAAAGGTTGGATAAGAMGTCTTTTGGGAGCTAGATGAGTTTTACTGGTGCAGATTGTCTGAGGACTCTGGAAACTATCACCAGRATAACCTCAAAGTTAAGGCAATTACAGATTGATGCTATTTTTAGGGCACAGGCAGGAGGAAGGTCATTATCTCAGGTAACAAGAAGCTCAGGGAACACTATAAGGCAGGAGGATAGCAGATTATCTCATGCGGCTGCTATTAGATATTGTGATGGACTATCACAATAGGGATAGATAAAGTTAGACTAACGAGTCACACCTGAGAGTGCCCACTGAGAGAAACTGCTCATCTCTGTTAGTAAAGGGGGTAAGTGGTAGCTAGCTGTAGGTCACTGCAAAATTAAGGCTAGTTGTGTGGGACCTGAGGAGGAGAAAGTGAGAAACTCTAAGGTCTAAATAGGTGGAGCAAGGTGAATCTGACTGCTTTTTATTTCTGTAATGTTTCATTATAGGTACATGCCAAAATAATGTTATATACAGAGTAGTGAGCTAATGCTGCTTGCTGCACATTCACTTGTAAGTGCCATAGCTTTTTGGAGTCTTAGATCTGACAGTAAGTTTCAAGCTCTCAAGACTTYATGCTAAATAGTGTGGAGTATACACCAAGCAAGCTGCCAGCCTTAGTTTTTATTTTTATGGTGTTTAATTTTTGTATTACCATAATTGAAAGCTGTCTGCATTKTTTCCAGAAGCTTAGTGAGACAAGACAGTTGCCAAAGTACTGTCTCCTTAGCATGGCACTAAGTCAATATAATGAAATTGTCTTACTCTTCGAGTGTTAGAATAGTAGTGACATGAAATTTTACTTCAGAGAAGAGGTGCAGGTTGCAAATGGGACAGCATTTTGTGTCAAAACGATTCTGCTGCTGTCAGGTTACTCCAGATTTTACAGACTCAAATCTGAGTTTAACGTATGTCCCCAGCCCTGGGCCGGAGTGCTATTTGAGTTACTCCAGGCTGATATGGAGAGCGCTGTGCTCCAAACAGGAATCCAATTACCCACGCAGTCAGGCAATTGAATGGCTATAGAAGAAATACTCTAATAGATGGGGGGGAGGGCTGAAGAGGGAGGAGCAGGGAAAGGACTATGATTTGTGTGGTAATCAAGAGGAGAAGGTCAATTGTAATAGAACAGGCTGGTTTTGGAGACAAAGTTAATGCAGGATGGCTTCCACTTTGTTGAGGGATGCTATCAACAGATCCACTGCTTTCATTACAAAAAATGTCACTGGCTGACAAGATGAACATAGGCAGGGAAAGAAGGGCTTTTGATGGATCAGGTGATTAAAAGCCAGGCTGCAGACGAGCAATTAAAAAACGCCAAGCTGATGACCTGTATGGGAACTTAAGTATATGAAGGGAGAAAGGCAAAAGGTGCAGCAGTGCGCATACATGCACGCAGCTGGTTTTGATTGATGACACTCAATAGGCTTTTAAATGTGGTCTGAACTACTGGGGGATCCTGAATAGAAACACCCMAAATGCCCATTTTCCCCAGAACAACATGTTTTTGTTAACTGTTTTATTGCAAYTTAAGCAGCTAGCACCAGGCTCCTCTAGAGGCAGCGGGGAAAGCAGCGAGTACCTATTGATCACCATTTGTGGGATGACTGTGCGCAATAGCCGTCCAGAGCCGGGCTTGAAGCGCCTGCCCTGTCACTGCTGGGACACACAAATTGCACTTTTCAGCTGCTCCTTTCCAAGAGCAGCCTGGGCAGCTGGTGCCCCCGGGCAGTTGCTTACTCGTTTTTTTCCTCCCCACCCTGCAGATCTATCTTTAAATCAGAAAGCTTTTGATTGCTTATAGTTGGCTTACTGCTGCTTAAATAATGTTATATGTGATTCTTAGGATATGGTAAATGAGTTAAGGCTTCCATTAGTTTTTATATTGCTACCACTTAAGTAAAAGAATTGTCAAAAAGCTTCTATGGCAGTGTTTATTGCATTTATGATTTAAAGAAATGCTATAGATTTCCTGAAATATTTCTGGGATTTTAGTTTTGTTTTTCATAATGGAAAGTGTTAAACTGCAACAATGAATATCTAGAGAATATAGAGAGAATATCTACAAGTTTGTTGCATTTTCTTTTCTAAAGGACCAGCTTTTTTCTTTTTTTTTTTTTTAAAGAGGGCATTAGAAGTTATAATGAAATGTCAGAAGATACTCATTCTATAAAAGCATATGGTGTTAATGTATCCATCAGCACTGATAAATCCATCATGGCTTAATCTGTTGTGCTCAGTGTGGTAACAGGACAAGACGCAGCCATCTGCTTACCATATTTGATTGCTGTTTCTTTGCGCAAATACAGTCCTGCTTCTAGCACTTAAGAGTGATTAGCTGYAACTTATGGAGCTTGCTGTGGCTTACCCACTGAGTAATTACTGGAGGAAAGGATCCAAGAGCATCTGAATTGTAAGCAACTACATTTGTGGCTAGTTTAAAGCCTGACAAATCTCCCTACCTGTGTGCCATAAGGAGGGAAAAAATAGGGTAGAGGCACAGTCCGTAAAGGACGGGGGATGTTGACTGCAGGCATTTTCCACAAGCTACCCTGCAGAAGCTCTGAAAGCCTGATTTCCTTCCCCTCCAAGCCCCTAAGGGAAAACATTCCTTGATTAAAAAAGGAGGAAGACTTTAATTGCTCTTTCTGTCGTATTCCTGGCTCAGTAATTTATTTTTCCAGTAACTGCCTCTATGTTTCGCTGGCATTTTGGTGGGCACCTCCAGGGATGGGGTTTTCTGCAGTGCCTCCCCTTGCTGGGTGGCCGTGGTGGCGAGGTGGTGGCAGGGGCCAAGGCACAGGCATGGCAAAGCTTTCTCTCCAGCCTTTTTAATAGAATATTTTATTTATGCTGTTCAAAGCAGTAGTTCTCCAAAATCTTTCTTGAAAGGAAGGAAGTCCTACTCCCCAAATTGAACCTCCCTGTCTTGGCATTTTATTCAATTAAATGTTTGCTTATACAAGGACAAATTAARCATACGATGAAAGAGAATTCATTTAGGAAAACAGACTAGGATATTCAGAACAAGTCCAGTGTGCCYCTTCAAGTATCAGTTTTGCCCTATTTTGAGTCCTTAAGTAGGATTTGAGGTTTTCTTAGAACTACTTATGGTACATTACAGTAATTTTCTTTCTGATTACCTATAACTATTACCCTGCTCCCTTTGCAGCATTATACCACCTTTTCTCTACCCCGCTGAAAACCCCAACTTGCTCTAATGGAAAATTGAAGTGAAACTTCMTCTCAGCTATCACTGGGCTTTCCTCCAAGAGGAAAAAAAAAAGGTTTAATTGTAACTTTAGAGTTGTATTAGCTTGATGTAGAAAAGAATTTCTCTTAAATGCGTGATATAGCTTTTGGAAGCACTCTCGGATATGTGAAAGAGCCTGGATGTTGCACAGAATAACGTATGAATCTTTTACTTGCTCTGAAAACACTCAGCTGTTATCTCAAGGTTGTTCTTTCAATGATCGGTTTAAATGCACATTCCTCTTCCTCAAGCAGGGATAACCCATGCAAACCCAACAACAGTGCTGTTGCAGCTGCAGCAATTTTCGGTGGGGACATTTTTTGGGAAATAGAATCATAGAATCATAGAATGCCCAAGGTTGGAAGGGACCTCAGAGGTCATCGAGTCCAACCCCCCCTGCACACGCAGGGTCACCTAGAGCACATGGCACAGGACTGTGTCCAAGCGGGTTTTAAAGATCTCCAAAGAAGGAGACTCCACAACCTCTCTGGGCAGCCTGTTCCAGTGCTTTGTCACCCTCACAGTGAAGAAATGCTTCCTTAAGTTCCTGTGGAACTTCCGATGCTTC